>NW_027671295.1:0-70000 GCF_964165515.1 Mesoplodon bidens | reverse complement strand
AGCCAGTTGCCACTGGACCTGTCTGTACTCCTGCAACATTCAACTCACATATATGTTCAAGATTGAGATTCAAGAGACGCTGGTGAAGAGTCCAGGGTCTTAAAAGAGAACACCCCTGATTATTCATGCAGGCTCAACATTTTCAGGGACTTCTGTCCATAAGAGCGTCACAGAGTTTTAAAGTTCTATGTAAATTTGCCAGAAAGATCTGTCCGATTCCATTCTAGAGGACTCCGCCACCAGTGTGCTTACATGGCACTCACTCTCCATCTTTCCTTCTGGGGTTCCCCGCACACCCTGAGAACCACTGCCTATGCCCCAGCAGGGCCAGGCCAAGAGCAAGACCGCCACTGACCCGGTTCCATCCTGGGCACTGCAGTTGACATCGGCGCCATATTCAAGGAGGTGTCGTACGATGTTGAGCCAACCTCTTGCACAAGCCTCATGCAGGGCACAGTAACCCGCGTTGTCGCGGTGGTTCACATCACATATCTTGTTCTCCAGGCAGTACAAGACCACTTCCTACGGGGAGAGGAGAGGAGAGGAGAGGAGATACCATCAGACAACCATACAGTGAACCTTGTAAGGGTGACCTCCCCATAGCTTGGCGGTGCCCACTTTCAAAGGCATACATCCTTGGGGCCAAAAGCCCACCATGGCGCGGGCAGGCGGCAGGCATCCTGGTGGGGGGTGAGAGTGCGTGAGAAGGGCTTGGAGATGCAGACAGTGTTGTCTAAGGCTCTGCTGCACCAGTGGCCTGGCCATGGGCAAGTTACCCTTGAACTTCTCCAAGCTTCCACAGGGCTGCTGAGAGGACGCATTCGGATAGCGATGGAAGCCCTCAGCCCAGGGGCCGACGTGACCAGTACAGAGGTGTCACGGCTGCTAACATCTTAGATGACACATTGCCAAGCACAGACCATTCTCACTTGATGGGTCTGTTCAGTCAGTGGCAGTGGACGATAACACAAGTTTAGATCAAAGTATGGATGACCAACACTTAAAGAGAGCTTAAATCAGCCAGAGAACATTCCCCAGCTTAGAGAAGCAGGGACACCCAGGTCACCTACATCCTCGCAACCCTTGTTAAGAACCCAAATCAGAACCTGGGCCTCAGATGCTCTTGTCTGTACGTTAAGTAGAGTTAAAGAGAAGCTCTCTCCCTCCATCCTCGAGGAATGACACAAAATGCCTCCAATAACCCCACCCTCTATTTTGCCTCCCTCCACCCTCTCAAGTAAATATGAAAATTTTAGACTGATTCTGCCCCAAGTTAATGACAGGAACCTGATACACCACAGGCTGCAACCTCCACATTTCAAGAATCAAATAAAACGTTCACCCCCGCCCCCGGAGATATTCTGTGTCAACACTGTGCATTAGAATCACTGTTATTAACCTTATTTCTTTGGCTTGTTAAAATATTAATATGAACCACTCCCAGTAAGCAGAGCAGGAACTTATTCAATGTTTTATTACCTTAAGAAAGTTTTCAGACACATCGAAAGCATTTGCCACCAGAAAACACGTTATACTGTTAATACTGGGTAAGTCGTGCCCAGCAGAGAGCCGTCAGGTTCTGAGAGCTGGGAGTAGGCAGAACGTGCATGTGGCCCAACACATGGTCTGCTGGGTAAGGGGGGATGGGATGGGGTCAGAACAGGCCTCCTTGTGACATCTCTCAGGTAACTTATCTGTTAAACCTAAAACGGGGGTCATTCTAGCTGCTCATAAGTGCGAGATGGGTTCTGTAAAACCTTTTATGCCCTTTGGAGGACACGCCAATCAAAGGTGACCACTCACTTGGGAGCAAACTAGAATGTTCCATTTGCTTACCACGTGAACCCAATGGGGCATGCTGGTAAACCTGGCCATCGGGGCCCTGTTACTTCAGGTCACTGCAGCAGCTCCCTTCCAAAACAAGAGGAGGAAGAGAAAAGGCACGCCCACGAATGCGTTTCTCCGTTTACATCCCAACCTGCCAGAAAGCCCACAATCCTCTGGGCTCCCAGGCCACCTGCCCCGAGCCCTGGTATCCAGGATACCGCATGAAGCTGCTGCTCTTTTAGCAGGCCCTCACTAGCCAGACTTGAGTGGACGGCTGCAAGCTAATGAGTTGTGTGCCCCAGCCAGGGAGAGGCCCTGTCACGTGGCTCTGGGATCAGGTCTGAACGCCACCAACTGCTGTGCACACATCAATTTACTCAACCCAGGGTTTATTTGCTGTGACAATCATGGCCTTCACCTGGAAACCTTCATCACTACTAGGGCAGATTCAAGGGTACCTAGAAATGAAAGGCCGTCCAAGCTGATGGGTAAGTCAACTCTCTTCTCCCGGAAGATGGCAGCAGAGGCAGCAGTAGCCCCACGGCCAGGTCAGACTTTTTGCCACGGGCTGTCCTAACTCAACCACGTTGATCCCACTATTTACACAGTGCTTCTCATTTCCCCAGATGAGGACGTCTTCTGTCACCCACAGGAACCCAGGAGCTACCAGGAAAGGAAGGTAGTACCATCCTCATTCAACACTTGGAAACTGAGGCCCAGAGATATTAAACCCCAAGTTCAATTAACATGAAGTACTAGACCTATAACTCAGGTCTTTGGTACCTGGTCAGCTGGGAAGATTCAAAGGGCCCAAGAGGGCCCCAGTTAGAGGGATGCAATCCAGCTGTGACGAGCATCCCACAGGCCTTCTCTGTTGGGGGTCAAGTGGGCTAACTACACTATCCTAACTAGGAGGGTGATGGCCTCTAAATGGATGGCAACCATCGCCACCAACACTTTCTCTAACTGAAAGGTGAAGAGGCGGGGCGAGTCTGTCGACGCAACACATTCCTTGGTTTATTTTCTCCGCTAGAAATAAACGGGAGTGTCTGAAGGGCAGCCCAGCCATTCCCAAGCAAAGTCAAACTGCTTTTGTCGGACAGCTCTCTGTTCAGCGGCTATAAGCCGAATGCCACTACCCGCAAAATGTAACCATAAAGGCCATAAGCCCGACTTTGTTAATTAAATGCCTCATTAACTTTTTGAAAAACATGACTTATTCAGTTCATAGAAAATTTAACCATCACCGCTAAAGGCACAAGCATGTGGTTGCACACTGGCGTTTCAGCCTAAGAAATAGAAGCCTTTTTCCCAGGAGGGAAAGGTTTGAGGTCTTTGGCCACGCAAGTGATCTATTTAACGCGGATCTGAAGCCAGAGTGTGTTTCTAAACTTCCAGAACCACATTATCATGACATAAAGCTCAGACAGCCTTTATACTGCACATGGTATCTTTGGCTAAGCAGAAGAAAATAACCAAGAATGCTGAAGACAAAACTTCAGGAAAACCCTCCCAAACCACACCCTTATCTGCTTAAGCAAACTGTCCTTCAATTTTAAAAGGTTGAAGCTGCCACATCTCCCAACTGGGCCATCATCCCAACATTTAAAATTCTGCCCAGAGAAATCCCAGAAAGTTGGATTCAAAGTTGAAAGCGTTCGTCTACTTGTCACAATGTTCAGCATAAACACTGGTGATCTGTGGAAACTACATATTGAAATTTACATTTGAAGAAAAAAACAAATCCGACCCTAAACATTCCCAAGGCTTCCTGTGCAATCAAAGGCCAGGTAGCCTAAAAAAGGATGGATCAAGTGCCCCTTGGTCCAGGCCTCAGAGCCACCAAACCAAAATGGAAACTGTCTTAGAGGACCAACGAGGGTCTTTTGACCTCTCTGGTCCCAAAGGGAGGCTGCTGGAAATGATGCCAAGTTCACAGGTGGGGCTCGGAGCCCCGCCCTCCACGGCGGGTGCAGCAGCACCCCGCCCCCCCATCTCCAGCATTTGCTGGAAGCGGGAGTCTACTTTCTCAACCCTAACCCAAAAGTTGGGGTTAGGGGTCTCCCCCCAACCTCCAGCGTTTGCTGGAAGCAAGGAGACTATCTTCTCAACCACGGGGGGGTCTAGCTCAACACTATGTGCAACATCTGCTCTGTCCTCCTAGGCGCCCGCTCTCAGCTCTTGGGAAACCAACTGGGTGCTCCTTGGACTTCACCTGCAAGTAACTGCGCTAACTACCACAAAGTGCTCTCTAGCTAATGGAGAGGTCTCCAAGAGACGTGTAGATAGAAACAACAGCACATTCAACCCACAACAACAACAAAAAAACATCCCAAACTAAGCATAGCCCTAGTGCTTCCAACTTCCCACCCACAGTCATGCCTTAGGGCCAAGGCAGGCACACTTCCAAGGGCTCACGGCACTATGGACCGGGGTGGGGGGACACGACGGGAGACGGGGGACAGGGGCACAGAGCTGGCTGAGGGTGTGGGCGCCAGGGCTCCGGGCCAGCCTGGGTCCTGCCACCCCAGTGCTCAGCCACACCTCCACGCTCAGCCTGCTGCACCGCGTTTTACTGTCACCATTCAACTCCCAGAGGGCTGATGCCAGCACAGAAAAATGCCTTTGCCCTGTGGGCTATTACATCACAATTGCTACTGACAAGTATGGTGGGGGAACTGCACAGGGCAGAGAGAGTCATCTGTCTCACAGAGGTTTTGAACTGTCAAAAGGGCAATTCCAGTGTGAGCCAGTCTTGCTGAGGAGCGTGGTGGGCTGTGGAGCACTGCTGGATTGCTACCTGTACGGGTATCAGCTAACCCCTCTGAGGCTCAGTTTCCTCATCCGAGAGTGGGCTAGTACTCGTTACTCCCACGTGAAGATGTTAAAAGGGTGAAAGGAGTTACTACAGATCACACGGGCTTAGGCAGATATCAGTTATCTTTCTATGTTGCTCTAGCAATAGAGGCCATCACTGTCATCAGCCGTGCTGGGTTGGGATACAGCAGTGTGGACAGGGAGTTTTGTGCAAGGCTCAACCCCTGCTCCCCGCCCATCAGCCCTCGGCTCCCGTGCCCTCTCAGAAAGAGACTGCTCAGGTCTGCCCCACTCCCACCCCTACTCCGCACAGACACTTCCCACCCGCTACCCCACAGGGGCATCACTCTGCCCCAAACAGCACAAGTTAGTAGAGCTAATAACTACTCTCCTTCTTGCTATTCAGAATCCAAAAGGGCTCATTAAAATTCCCCTGGTCGCCAAGCCCTGGGTTAGGTCAGATTTTATATCAGAGATAAGTGAGCCGGACTGGCCGAAGCAGCCTACCTGCCTGAACGGGAACGGAACATCAGAGAGGCCTGCCTTTCTTTTCACACCACGACTGAACAAGCCACCAAAGAGCCCGCAGTGTGAGCGGGAGCCAACGCAAACACCCTGCTGGAACACCCAGCCCAGCCCGCCACGTGGAGGGGGCTGGGCTCTGAGACCCGCCCCCCATCCCCAGCCAGTGTGTCCCCCACCCAAGGAGCAGCAGCCGGTGGATCCTGATCCGGGGCACCCACAAGGATGCTCACCTCGTAGCCAAGCCGGGAGGCCTGCTGTAGGAGGGTGTCGCCTGCGTTCTTATTGACAATAAGTCTCCGCGCTTCTGGTGGCATCGGGCGGGACTGGGTGGTCTCTGGAGGGGAGCTTGAGCATGTCAGCTGCGAGGCCTGGGAAGATGGTAACAATTGCTGCAAACGGTCCAAGGGCTTCTGGTCCTGCTTGGCCGGCGAAAGATCATAGTCGGAACTGGGCTCAGGCCGCTCCTGAGTGGAGGAAAGCACTTTTCCTCCTCTCTGTCTGAGGGAGGCGGGGCGCGAGGAAGGGGCTGCATTTTTACTCGCTGGGAACTTCACCGCCACCCAGGAGACACGTCCCCTAGGAAGGGGCAGGGACGTTTTGGGGGGAGGGGTTCAGGAAAAGGAAAGCTTTGTCCCCAGAAGCAGAGAAGTAGGCAGGCGGGATGTGCCTGCAGAGGCCCGGGGGGCGGGGGAGAGCCAGGGGCAAGAGGTACCTTGCCATCCGCATTGTCCACCTAGGAGTCCCCTGGCAGCGGCAAGCCCCGCCTGGGCTCCTGAGGGATCAAATGCTTGGTTTTGCACGGTCGCTTCGCGGATGGTTTCTCGCTGTTGTCGGTGTATTTCTGCGGCAGGGGCGAAGGCTGCCGATCCATTTCTTCGTCCATGCACAGCACATCTGTCAGGGGGAGAAGCAGCGGGCGTTACACAGTTGTAGCCGGTGAGGAAAGAAAAGCCCATTGTTAGCACTGATCGTTGGAGCAGCTTCAGTTTTTAAAGATATACCAATTATGTTTTCAAAGCACTAATATTTTAATTGTCCCACATTCAACCGGCAAATGGGCTAACCCACGAAACGCCAAATGGCAAGTCGCTTCAAAGGGCCGCAAGAGAGGGCAGAAGCCAGCCCTTTTTGCGCTCCCGTCCCCACCCATGGGGGGCCTGGGTGCTCGGGACAGGGCGACTGGGGACAGACAGCCTGAGGCTGGAATGAGGGCACTGACAAGCGCCCGGGGTCACCCAAGACTTCCCTTCCTGCCCAGCCGCGGGCTGGGTGATGAGGAGCAGCCCAGGAAGTCGAGCTCCCACCTCACTGTCCATTCCATAAGAAGTGTGCAGGCTGAAAGGACCTCATGAAGAAAACTCCCCGCTCGCCACACGCTACTCTTGTCAACTTGGATGGCCCTCAGGTCCCCTCCAGGGCCGTTTCCCACAGAGGGCGGGTGATCCACCCTCCAGGAGCGCCCCCCGCCCCGTGCGTACCTTGTTCATTGTCACTGCATTTAAGGGACTCCTCCAACCAGCTTCTGTTGCTTCGGGCCTCTGCCCTTTTCCTGCCAGGTTTCTCTTCGGAGATGCTATTGCCCTGGGGGGTGACCGCAGGCTGGACCGCCTGGGTCACTTCCTTCCTGCCCTGCCGGCCAGGTTTGCTCTCTGCTGCCGACACCTGCTGCTTCTGCCGTTCTCTAAGGTGCAGCAAGCGGCGCTGCTTTCTGGGATGGAGCCCTGTTAATTCAATGCACACCTCAGGTTGGTCAGCTCACTATAATGTGGCTCTTCTAAGCGGTTAGAGGAACTGTTTGTCATTTCCCTCTCAGGCCAGTCAGCTAATGGAGAAATAACTACAAATTAATGAAGAAGCCCCCCAGGGCGGGGAACGAACTGTCTTACACATCACTAACAGGAGTGGGGGAGGGGAGGGGTGTGGTCACTGTGTTGGCTGGAACTTGTCACCAAGTCTCGGGAGGGGGCCTATTTGCCTTTGGCCACCTTTGGGCTCCAGCCCCGCCACCTGGCTTTGGGGGGGTGGGGGGTGGGGAGGTGTGAGTGGCTCCCCCCAGGGCTCCAGGGTGGGACTGGAACTTTCCACTGCTCCGCTCCAGGACTTCCGTAGGGTGCCCTGCGGGCCGAAGCGAAACCGAGCTCACCTTTGGAGACCCGTCTCGGCTTGGCTTTCAGCAGAGAGTCCTCCGGGAGCACAGTGGTCTCAGTGTGCTTCCTATTGCCAGAGACCTTGCGCTTTCTGTTCAGCCTGAGGGTGGGGCTGCGTGACGCGTCCGGGGCCGTCTGGTCGGTGAGGGACTCTCTGGGGGGCTCCGTGTCCATGTCCTCAGGAAGATCACTGTCTTCTGGGGCTTCGAAGGGGTCAGGTTTGCTTCCATCATAACACTCCCCTAGGGGAGGGGAGACAACCCGGAAAGGAGGGAACAAAGGTCACCAGGAGCAGGCAGGACCCCCATGCCCAAGGCAATCTGCTACCAACAGACCACCCCCCTTTGGAGACCAGGGGCCTCACACGCTGGAAGCACAAAACCCTCAGAAAGACGTCCCAAAGGAAGGACAGCTGAACACAGCCAGCAAAGAAAGCAGAAGATGAGGCGTGTAGCCCACTCACAATCCATCCTTCAAGGGTCAAGGTGAGGCATCTACACTCTCTCTCTATAGGCATGTGAGATAACTCCCTAACTGCTTAACTCTCCAAGGTGGCTTACTTTTAAAGGGGGGGTGAGTGACCTCACAGTAAGATCCAACCAATCAGGGCGGAGCTACAAATGACTATCCAACCAATCAGGGCGGAACTACAAATGACTATGGAAACAGCTGCTAGTAAACAAAAAAGGCTGATGTCATCAACAGACCAAATAGCCCCCAACTGCCATCTACACAGACATAGCACCAATGTTCACTTGGGTCAGCAGGGGCGAGGGTGAAGAAAAAGGGTAGGGAAAGAATGGTGGGAGGCTGGGAAGCTGGGGAGACCAAGGCAAGAGGAGCCTGGCAAAGGGAAAGGAAAGGCTTCCTGGTGCACACACAAGGGTCAAGGGCAATTTCAAAGAACTCAACCAGATTGCTACAAGTCCGTCTGTCCTCTTTCCACACCCGTGGGGGGAAAAGCATTTCACTGCCATCGAGGGGCTGCTCCTAGTTCCTGTCTAGGAAGAAGGCCCTCAGTGACACCAGTCACCCACCTGGCACGTCTCCACGCCTTCCTTCCCAGGCAACAAGCATCTAAGGACATTTCAAAGACAAGACTCCAACCCCCTTCATGGGGGGGCGGGTGGGGGGGCGGTGGGCAGGGCTGAACTGCTCACACCCCAGCTCCGCCTGTGTTGCTCCTGCCCCCTCTGCTCAATCTAGCATCCACTTGGGGCTTTTCCTCCAATCACCCCAGCCTAACATTACTCCTCGCTTTTGCTCTAGCCAAAGAAACAGTTCAACTGCTTTGCTAGTCACATTGTTTCTAACACACAAATAATTCCATAATGATCACTGTGCTGTTAAAGAGTTCCCCGAAGATGACCCTGTGTCCATCACCGGCCGGGGGTGGGGGTGGGTGTATGAGTTTGGTATTTCGTTAACACCTGAGCTAAGCTCCCACAGCCCGTTTTTCTAGATGAAATCATGGACACACCCCTCACATGCTGCTCGCATTCCTCCTCCTCTCCCTAGACCACTTCAAGTATCACTCCCACTTCTGCCCAGCCGGCTGGTCCCCTGATCAGCCTCTCTTGGGGGGCATTCCCAGCATTTAATGGCAGCCAGTTGTGGGGATGAACCTCACCCTGGCCTGGGCTAGCCTGACCTGTGTTCTCAATGGTGGAACACACTTAGCTTTTCTCCAAGGGTATCCCAAGGTGGGAGAGATCCCCATCTACTCTTGCCGGAATGGTGGAATCACCCCAACCGCGAGGGTCTCCTGTCATGGCAGCAGGAGAAACCCCAAACTCCTGGCCTGTGCTTACGGGTGATGCAGCTGAGGCTACCGCAGGCCCGGTGAAGACGGCGTGCTGCAACTCTCACTCGGGCTGCTCTGTGACCCTCTTAAACACTCGGGCAGCAATGGCGCCGCTTTACAACTCGGCCCCCTTCACTTGTAAAGTGGGAATGTTACTGCTAGCCTCCCTCCAGGGTGGGCTTCATAATCACGGGCCGGGCTCAGCACAGAGAAAGGCTGGAAAAATCCCTTTAACCAAAAGATGCCAAGACTTTCAGACCAGCCTGAATCTCAGGCCTGAAATGTAGGAAATTTTAAGAGGTGAGCCCTGCTGGTTACACCATTGGACTTCTCTGGTCCAATCAGCCTTCCCTAAAAGCTCCGTGGGAGGGGATCCATGGAGGAATGGAAGGGCTACCTTAAGAACCCCCATGTCCAATTTGAAAGTTTCTTTTTCCAAACTAGGTCCATCCACCCTTCCCCCAACCCCGGAGCCTTTAAGGGCAAAGATCTCAATTCCCCTCAGCTAAGGCCCCCCAAGACCTTACGCTAGTGTGACCTTACCCAGGCCAGTAATAACCCTGAAGGACACCCACCCCGACTGCCCAAGATGCCCATGGCCACCAGCTATGGGGTAGAGGCTCCGTGTCACTTGGAGCTTCTCAAAGACTGTTCTAACTACGACCCACAGGAGGATGACCCTTGAGGGCAAAGGAGATGGGGAGATAAATAGATACACGGGGATCCTAACCATCAGGCTTTGCCATCATTGCTACTTTTGGCCCTTCTAAAAGTGGGAAGCCATGTGCCCTTGGTCACCCAGTCTAAGCAAGATGTGAACGTGGTCCCTGCAGCATGGTCCTATGACTCACAGCACATATATCCCAAATTCATTATGATTGTACCATAGCATCACCTCACAGAAGCATCACCACAGCAACATTTACAAGTCACTGTGGCAGCAAAGCACCCTCACCACTGTTGAGCCATGCCCAGTGAGGCCTAAACAAGGTGAGAGGGTTCTGACTTGCTGGAAGGCTCCCCAGGATTAAAATCCCCTTCTCTGTAGCTTAACTGTAATAGCACCTCCAGTCAGGGCTAACCTTGTTCAAAGTTACACCTGCTACACAAGGAGTGCAGGGGATCTCTGTTCCAAAGTAGTTTACAAACGTGCAAGTGCTCAGCTGGAAGAGAAGTTCCCTGAGCAAAGAAGTTTCATGAAGCCCCTCGACTGAGGCTTCCTCCAGCTCCTGGCCAGGCACTGCCACTGAGCAGGTCCTAGGCCTGTCCCAGCCAAGTGCTTGGCAAGGGAGATGGTTACTCCAAGTTTGAGAAGGAAGGGACCAGTGCCACCTTGCCCCGCCCCATCTTCAAATGCCACTGAGGGTTCCTAGTGATGAACTTCCAAGTCTGAGGAACCTTCCAACTCATTTCGTGAACTTCCAAAATAAAAATTTCACTCAGCCACCCATGTGATCATAAAGAATAAATGAGTATCTCGGCCACTGTGTTTTCAAGTTAATTCCTTTTTTTAAACAAGCCCCTAGCAACAAGATGCACCCGCACCAGGACAACCAGGGCCACGCAAACAGCACCCACCACCTTGGAAGCTCCTGGTCCCTCCATGGGTAGGGGCTGCCTCAGAAGGGGGAAGGCATCTTGAAGGCATCCTGGACCCTCTCTGGGACCCCTGCCCGCTCCAAATCCCCGCCCCAGCTCCCATGTGCTCACAGCTCGGCTCTCGGCCACACCTACACCCATGAGAAGGACCTGAGCCCATATCAGCTCAAGACATGATGGCCCAAGAACAAGAAGGCCCATTCATATCCAGCTGAATGGAGTGAACACCTGCTGGGCCTTGGACGTAGAGGCCGCAGTAAGAACAGTGGCCCCTTCAGGTGACCTTTCCTGACCAGCTATTTACAAACCCCACGTTTCTACAAGACAGAGGGTGGGTGGGGAACCCACCTCCGTTGCCCCAACCTTTGAAACGGAGCCCCTCACCTTTCCCAACCCTTCTCCTGCCCTCCCATGGTGGCCATTCATGGCTCACTGGGCCATGTCCCGGGTGCTCCAGGAAGAGACCCGTCGGTCAGTCTGAGATTGGAGGCAGGCGGTGGGGGGAGGGGGCTTTCGGAATCATCTGGGGCTCAGGCCCTGCTCCCCATCAGCCACACCGAGTTCTCGTCTCCACGCTCAGCAGGAAAGACTGGGAAGGACGCACACAAACGTCTCTGGGAAGAAGGGCGGGTGAGGCCACTGAGACGTGAAGGGCAGCGGCCACCCTGGGTTTGGCCACGTTGCTGGAGAAAAGGGCGAGAAGACTCGAGGCCGGTTAACTGCCCGCTGCCTTCCTCCAGCCTCCCTCACCGTCCACCCAGAACAGGCAGATCCCCTCCTCAGAAAAGTGCATCCCCGTGAACTTGGCCTTGCCCACTTTTACCACATCTCTCTGAGAAACTTCCCAAGAGCTGAGTTATGAGGCCACTCGGGAGGGTAAGGGCTGTATGTCAGCTGTGAGCACAGGCAAGGAGGGAGGCCTTCTTGCTGCTTCACTCCAGGGTGGCCTGGACCCTCCGTTTTTCATTCCAATCCCGAGGGGGAGGAGCTCGGAATCGTCTACTCCAGGCACATCGAGAGCCCCATCCCTCGGGTAAGGCCGCCACTGACTAGCCCCAGAAATCCCCTTCTACGGGAGCCACGTGGGACACACCGGTCCCAGTGTGGCTTACCCAGAACCCTGGCCACAGGCCTCTGTCTGACCCCAAAGATGAGCTGGGGGAGGGCAGTGCTCCAAGCAGCAGAGAGAAGCACACGCTGCTGCTGACCACAATTCTCCCGAACTGCATCAGGCACCCACGACCTAAGCGTGCGGGCCAACGCCGACCCTACGACTGGGTCCAAGGGCCTGGGCCTCCCAAACGTGCCCACCACCCCCGACCGTCCCGTCTCAGGAGGATGTCACGCCCACCCTGTCCTCGACGTTCACCGAGGTGCCCTCACTCACCATCACCGGTAAGGTTTCTGGGGTCCGGAGCAGGCTGCAGGCCACAGGCCACCAGCACGCACACTGAAGAAAGCGGGAGAAAGACCTCCACTTGCTGCCAACGCATCTCATTAGCCCAGGAAGTCTCGAGGGCCAAGCCCGAAGTCAACCCCAGTGGGGGAGCAGCTGAGGGGACCGCAGAGTGTGACTCGAGGCCAACACGAGCTTTCTCTCCAGTTCGGCCTCCAGAACAGAACACAGCCGTCTGGTGGGAAGAACGGCCTCGTTGATCCCACGGCCTCGGAGCGTGGTGTCAGCTCCTCATGACTGCAAACGAGCCTCCACAGAACACAATGATGCTCATCTCTCTGGGGCCTTCATCAGCCCTCATCGCACTTGAACGAAACCTCTGCCTTTGGAGGGAGAATCCGAGTACCCTCCACTCCCTCCCACAGGAGACTGTCACTCTGGAGGGTCTGGCTCTGGCTGCAAGTGCCATTCCACTGCTACCAAAAACCCGTGTCCGTACCTGCTACAAAACAGAACACATACCTGCTACGCTGGAGGTCCTGCACTGCCATTCCTCTGCTCTACTGTATCAGACTATTACTAACTACAGGACTAGCATTGCTCCGGAAAAAGGAGACGCGTGCCAGGAAACAGCATTTCATAGGTGCTTCACTCCTGGATGCCGCAACGCTCAAAAGGACAGCCAGCCTTGCAATCCACAGCTGGGAAGGGTGGCCAGAGCAGCCCGTTCTCCGAACAGCCAGCACCCAGACGCTGGGCCGTCGGAAGCGTACTGCTTCCTCTCACCTCCCTCGGCACTGGGAGCGGAACCGCCCCGTTCCCACCGACGTGGTACCACACGCGAGCCGCCTGGGTTCACTTACATCTCTCACTGTCGTTCTGGTCGGCAATGGCCTCCTCCGGGGTGACCGACTTTGGATTTTTGTCCTGACTTCCTTTCAGCCTTTCCCAGTCAGCGGGGCTGAATTTGCGCACCTCGGAGTCTTTGGTCGTGGGGTGGCCACCTTCTCGCTCTTTCATCTCCAACTCTGAGAAGCGCATCACTGCACGCTACAAAGAGAACGGAGATGGAAAAAAGACACACCTTACCACCAAAGCTATTTCACTGCCCTTACCTTAAAGGAAAGTATCTTCAAAGAAAAGTTTGCCCAAAACCAACCACAATTTATGATACAACTGAGATATTTTAAAATTGAACGATAAAACGTAAGAGTGTCTATGTGTAACTAGTCACACACTCTTTATTCGTAAAGCCATACGTATGTAGAGATATATGTGGTGTGTATATATAGCCATACATACACTGTGGCATACAGACAGACATTCTCTTTCGAAGGTAAATAAAACAAAACAAAAACACGACGCAAAGAAAGCGAAACAAAAACACAACAGAAAAGAAAACAAATGCACAGTGAATAAAGACGACCATGGCCCACAAACTTCCCTTTGTATATTTGGAAATGAAATTTAACTCAAAAGGTTTATGGAAGATTCTAGTAATAAAAATTTGAAGAATTGACCTCACAGTAAGCAGCGGGTAGACATAAAATACTGTCCTCTTGTAATCCTTCCATCTATGTAATTAAAATGGGCACTCAATGGATCATTTAGATAACTTCATCCATTTTTATAAGCATAAACCAATTTTTTTCTTAACATTGCAAAACAATTTGGCTTTATTTGTCTTCTAATTAAAAGTAAACTATCTTAAGGAAATTCCTATACAACATCTATCATTCACTAGCAAGTTAAATACATACTCTATCCCATTAAGCAAGGTTTGTGTTTTTGTTTTGTTTGTTTGTTTGTTTTTTGGGTGGAAAAAAAAATTGCACGAATCTCACAGACATGCGGCCGCTACACACCTCCACCAAGTATCACGTAAGGCATTCTAAGCAGCGCTTTTAGGTATATTTGTTAACGTACAGTAACGGCAGAGAAATCAAAGCGATTGATAGGTAAATGTCATGCAGTCTTTTAGACATCCTTCGCAATAATTAAAACTTCCGTTATCAGCATTCGAGTGGAGTTCGCTTAAAATCTACAGAATAACTTCAAGTATCCACTTACGTCCCCTTACTGGACACATTTCAAACATTTAAATTATCCTAAGCTTCATTAACCAAATCAGCCCAGTGTCCTGCCCTATCATACCCCCGGCCCCCTCCTCTTCACACATTAAAAAAACCTGACAACTGGTCAGGCTCCTGAAATTCGGGTGGTGGGGGCTCACCTGCAATGCCCGCTCCTCCCGACTGAGCTGACGGGAGTCTGCGTACAGTCCGGTAGCGACACACTTGAACCGGTCACCCACGTAACCAGCGGAGTTTGCGATTCTCTTTGCCAGCTTAGATGGCTTCGGTTTCAGAACTTTGCCATCGGTTGATCCTGCCTCGTCAGCTCCGTCTTTGGTGTAGGTGGGGGTGACGCCCACACTCGGTGGGGCACTGCCCACGCAAAATGGTTTGGGATCCTCTTGGGTTTTCCCGAACGTGACCGCAGAGCCGTCGCTCCCCAGGGTCGGCTCCAGGAATGCAGTTGAGACCGGCGTCACCAGGTTCTCCTTGTTGGTTACCGCTGGAACATTCTCCTTGCTTAAGCCGGAAACTGGCTGGCCCGGAGCCTGTTTGAAAGTATAGGCTTCGTGGAAGTCACTGATGCACCCCAACTCCTCTCTCAGGGCAATGAAATCCCGGTGTGGCTGTAGGGCCATATTTTACTTTTTTATTTTTTAATATATGTTCACATGTTTCCATAAAGGATCCAAGGTGGCCCATAACGTAAGGACACACAATATTAGCTTTAAAAAAACATGAAAAAAAAAAAAAAAAAAAAGGGAAATCATGATCCTGGAAATGGGTTGCATCCTTTTAAGGGGTGAGAATAACAGAATGAGTGAGCCAAAGATTTGGGAAAGGATCTCACATTTCCAAACGTCCAAATCTTAAAATTGCACCAAGTGGGAATGTAGCTGTGGCAGTATTAACCTGAGAGAGCTCTATGATCGTTGTCTTTACTCATCACTTGGTTGCAAGGTTATAAATGACAGGGTAAGTGAAGGAGGGCAAGTAGACAGATAAGAGTCATTTCCTGATTCTCAAAAGAAGGGGCATCACCTAGGGAAGGGGACTGCAAAATCCTACAGGAATCCTCTTCATATACTAAATTTTCTAGGTGGCAAAAGTATCTCCTTTGACCCTAGCAGCCAGATGGAACTTAGAAAAGTAGTGAAAAGCTACTCAACTGAATGCAAGTCATATGACTAGGAGCATGTCAGTGAAAAGTTCAAGGGAAGATGCTGTGGAAGAGCAGTTCACCTTGTGGTTGAGCGTCCTCAGAACGTGCAATGGGAGGTGCAGTACCTGCTCTGTCTCACAGGGACCCTCCAACCTCTAAACGCATCTTTCCTGGGAAGCTGAATTCAAAAAGTCAATTTTAAAAAAAGATAGGGCTTCCCTGGTGGCGCAGTGGTTGAGAGTCCGCCTGCCGATGCAGGGGACACGGGTTAGTGCCCCGGTCCGGGAAGATCCCACATGCCGCGGAGCGGCTGGGCCCGTGAGCCACGGCCGCCGAGCCTGCGCGTCCGGAGCCTGTGCTCCGCAATGGGAGAGGCCACAACAGTGAGAGGCCCGCGTACCACAATAAATAAATAAATAAATAAATAAATTTTAAAAAGATAAAAGTCTCTAGTAGAGAAATTGTATCAGAGCCTAGTATTAAGAGCTGTAGAGCCACAAGTTTCCCATGATACGGCCTTAGCAGAGGCTGTTAAGGCAGTGACAGAAAATTTGTACCGAGGGAAATAGCAGAAGAGTTTGCCTACAATTCACGAAAATGCTCCCTGCACTTGGCCTGAAGGAAATCAGCAAAATTTGTAACAGCTTGTGTATTTGTATGCGGGATGGAGAACGAGTTTAATTTTTTAATTTCTCTGAATTATCACGTAAGATTCAGAAGATGCTCTCTCTGCCTAGAAGCCACCCCACTGGGATAACTATGCCTACGGAGTGCCTTTGCCTATGACTCCTACTTGCTAACAGACTGGCAGCCTGGCCCCAGGGCCTGGTCGCTGCTCCCAGTGCAATGGTGGATATGGTGTCAACGGTTGCAAAATCAAAGCCCCTTACATCCTCTCCATGCCTCGGTCCCACCCCCCACCCCACTCACCATTGATGTTCAGGAAGGGGAAGGTGTCCTGGATGGGAACGTGGTGCTGTGACTGGTCCAGCTCACCTTCCTCATCTTCTTCATCCACACCATTATCTTTCTCATCCCAAGGAGCAGATCCAGTGGATCCTACCCGAGAAACACACACACACACACACACAAAGGTCAAAAGTGAGGCGCTCACGTTGCACTGTCATCCCTGCAGCCCACTCCCAGCTCCTCCTACGGAGCCCCAGTGCAAGCTCTCATCCCCTCCCCTATCCAGGAGCTGCACACCCTACTCCCTTCTCCTAGAAACCTTTTAATTCCTACTCTAAACCCCTTTCTACACATTCGCATCCCTTCTAAGGACCCAAGGAGCACAGCATCTCTCCTTTATAAGCTTACTGTGAAGACAGACCCTTCCCTCATGGCAGAGCCTCACTAGATTCACTGGAGGTCAAGTCTAAATTATCTGGCTCTTAGTCGGAACTGGCTCAACATTGAGTAAATATAGGGATCAGGTGGTATTCTCCTAGGAAAAATACCATACAAATTAAATGATCACTTACCCATCATTTATAAAGAGAACTTAATAGCCTTCATAATGTCATGGCAATTGATTCTTAGAACAGCCTTTGAAATACGCAGGAAAGATGAGAACCCAGATTTTATAGTGGAAGAAGCTGAGGCTCAAAATGTTGAATGACTTGATTCAATGTCCCACAAGTAGTGAAATAGAAAGACCGAGGTTTATAACTCAGACCTTCTAAGTTTTAAGCCCTCCTTCTTCTAAACTACCTGGCCTCTGTTCTCAGTGTTGAGTCCCAAGAGAAGTTATTTTTTATAGAACTCAATACCCCCTCTTCTTTCTAATGCTTTACTGTTCCACTGGGTGGGCAGGAAGACTGTGCTGAGTTTATATCTTTTGTTCTCTGGGTTCTTTCTAGGGACAGCATTTCTTGCTTTATTTACCAGTCTTCAACTTTGTAAGCGAGGCGACTTTCAAGTCGACTATCGCTTTAAGGGTCCAGCCCGGAACCTGGCACACTGTCCACCTTCTCCCCAGCAGCTGGGGCCTCACCTGGGTTAATGATAGAGCCCTGGGGCTGGGGGATGTCACACACTTGATATATCTTCACTGGGTTCATGGGCACCTCCTTGGTGCCGTCGTACATCAGGTTGAATTCCCTGCTCTTGTTGAGCGCACAGCAGAGCTGGGCCTTCCATTTAGCTGGGTCGGGGTCGTCCACCCCTTCCTGGTACTTCCCCTGTCTCCACAGCCCAGGCCTGAGGGATAGGAAACTGCAGTGAGTGCCTGATTGTTGCCCAGAAACACTGGAAAGTGTGCCCGCCCTCCCTCATACAGACACAGATACACACAGCCCTGCCTGACCGCCCCATCACCCCAACTCCAATTTACAGAGACTGCAGCAGAAAACACCACGCTGGGGACCAGGCAAGGCAGGGCCTGAGACAAATTAAGCCAAATGCAAATACAGTATTTTAAAAAGAGGAGTCTCATCTCAAGTGCTTGTGCCAGCATCATCTGTCAAGACTACAATGGCCTTAATGAAGGGTTAAAAATAAAGAAAAATCTGGAACAAGTATACACCAAAATACTAATGGCAACTTTTGGATAGCAAGATTTCAGGTAATTTTGTTTTGTTTGGCTTGCCTTATTTGTTTTTCACATGAATTGCTTATATAATAAGAAGAGAAAGGGAGGTGGCGTATGATATGAAGAATTTAGGCTTGCAGTTCCCTCTCCCTTCAGTCTTTAACCTGATGCACAAATAACTGTTGAAACCAAGTACCTTTAGGAGTAGCAGCCCATAGGAGGGCAGGAAGCACGCTCTGGGGGTTCAGCTGGCCTCAGTGCGAGGCTGAGGGCCTCAAGTCCTAATAAACTCACACCACCTGCCTTTCCCTGCTTCCTCAAACTCCCACATTGGGAACATTTTGCTGGGAACACCAGTGGCTGGTGGCCTGGGCCAAAACCAGTGTGGCCCCGCCTCTCTGGTTTTCAATTTCCAGGTCTAACAGGCATCTATGTGTCTGTTCACGGGATATCAGCCCTCCCCCACTGTTAACGTATCTCAGATGTCTACACTTTCTTCAGGGCTGTGACGTATGTGCTGGTGCAGAAAAGGGGGATGTCTTTTGCAGAGGACTCAAGATCAAGAGAACGAGATGGACCGGCCAGACTGCTCCCACTTGATGTTAGGAAGATAAGGTGGCCATGTAGTTAGAATTCTGCAGGGGAACATAGCCTATAGAGTCTATGGGTTTGCGGATCCACAACTTTTATTTTTTCAGTAATGCCAACCAAGCTCATAAGAGACTGACATATAATCCAGAATGCCAGTCTACTCGTTTTCAAAGGGGGATAAAGCTGGTCAGTGACCAGCATGGTTAAGTCCAATAACCTGGACATAACCATGTATGATCTCAACCAGTAACTCCTGTATCTGGTTTCTAATGACAATTCCAAGAACATAAGACCCACTCAACATTTAAATCCAAATTTTCAGATGACTCCAAAGCTAAATGGAAATGATTTGATATTGAACTCTAAATCTGCATTATCTAGACTATCTCTTACCCAGTTGGGTAACCCAGAAGCGACAGTAAAAGGCTCCTGCTTTCCCAAAAATCACAGGGCGTAAAAATGAAAAGCACTGGAAAGGCAAGACCCCCAGGGAATTTGCAAAGCTGCTCTTGTGTCTTTGTCTTTGTGACCTTGAAGCCAGGAGAAATTCTAAAAATACAAATGTATTCATTTTTAAAACTTGACTTTACTGACTATTGTTCAGATCCCCAAGCCTACAAAAATAATTTTATTTTTTTAAAAATGCTCCCTCTTCAGACTATACTACAAAGCTACAGTAATCAAGACAGTGTGGTACTGGCACAAAAACAGAAAGATAGATCAATGGAACAGGATAGAAAGCCCAGAGATAAACCCACGCACATATGCTCAACTTATCTTTGATAAAGGAGGCAGGAATGTACAGTGGAGAAAGGAAAGCCTCTTCAATAAGTGGTGCTGGGAAAACTGGACAGGGACATGTAGAAGTATGAGACTAGATCATTCCCTAATACAATACACAAAAATAAGCTCAAAATGGATTAAAGACCTAAATATAAGGCCAGAAACTATCAAACTCTTAGAGGAAAGCATAGGCAGAACACTCTATGACATAAATCACAGCAAGATCCTTTTGGACCCACCTCCTAGAGAAATGGAAATAAAAACAAAGATAAACAAATGGGACCGAATGAAACTTCAAAGCTTTTGCACAGCAAAGGAAACCATAAACAAGACCAAAAGACAACCCTCAGAATGGGAGAAAATATTTGCAAATGAAGCAACTGACAAAGGATTAATCTCCAAAATTTATAAACAGCTCATGCAGCTCAATAGCAAAAAAACAAACAACCCAATCCAAAAATGGGCAGAAGACTTAAATAGGCATTTCTCCAAAGAAGATATACAGACTGCCAACAAACACATGAAAGAATGCTCAACATCATTAATCATTAGAGAAATGCAAATCAAAACTACAATGAGATATCATCTCACACCAGTCAGAGTGGCCATCATCAAGAAATCTAGAAACAATAAATGCTGGAGAGGGTGTGGAGAAAAGGGAACACTCTTGCACTGCTGGTGGGAATGTGAATTGGTACAGCCACTATGGAGAACAGTATGGAGGTTCCTTAAAAAACTAAAAATAGAACTACCATATGACCCAGCAATCCCACTACTAGGCATATACCCTGAGAAAACCATAATTCAAAAAGAGACATGTACCAAAATGTTCATTGCAGCTCTATTCACAATAGCCCGGAGATGGAAATAACTTAAGTGTCCATCATCGGATGAATGGATAAAGAAGATGTGGCACATATATACAACAGAATATTACTCAGCCATAAAAAGAAACGAAACTGAGCTATTTGTAATGAGGTGGATAGACCTAGAGTCTGTCATACAGTGTGAAGTAAGTCAGAAAGAGAAAGACAAATACCGTATGCTAACACATATATATGGAATTTTTAAAAAATGTCATGAAGAACCTAGGGGTAAAACGGGAATAAAGACACAAACCTACTTGAGAATGGACTTGAGGATATGGGGAGGGGGAAGGGTAAGCTGTGACAAAGCGAAAGAGAGGCATGGACATATATACACTACCAAATGTAAGGTAGATAGATAGTGGGAAGCAGCCGCAGAGCACAGGGAGATCAGCTCGGTGCTTTGTGACCGCCTGGAGGGGTGGGATGGGGAGGGTGGGAGGGAGGGAGATGCATGAGGAAGGGATGTGGGAACAGATGTATATGTGTAACTGATTCACTTTGTTATAAAGCAGAAACTAATAAAAATAAATAAATAAATAAATAAATAAATAAAATACAAAAATAAAAATGCTCCCTGCCTCAAAGGAGTTTACAATCCCTTAAAGGAGACAGATGAGTCAATAGATCAGAAATATAGATACTATGTAACACCAGTAAAACTGCCTAATCCATAAAGAGTCGGGGGGTAGGTATGGTTGGCTAAGTTTATCAGAATTTATGATTCTAGGGCTGAATCTTGAACATGGGTAGAAGTTAACCAGGTGAGAAGCGTGGGTCACGATACTCTAAGCAGAAGAAGCTTTATGGGCAAAGGCAGAGGCTGAAAAGCACAGTGCTTAGGGGACCTACAAGCAGTTCAGCTTGCGTGGAGGCAGCATGAGATGAAAGTCTGGGCTTGTAAGTAGGAACCATGCCAAGGAGTTTGGACCTGATTCTTAGAACACCGAGAACCACTGAGAGATTTAAGCAGGTTGTGATGGGATCAGATTTAAGTTTTAGAAAGAACCCTCTAGCTGCAGGACTGAAAAGGGTTTGAAGGGAGGCAAGGCATGAAGATAATACATAGTCTCTATATAATCCATATAATAGTGTCACTAGGGTCTGAACTAAGGAGGTGGCGGTAGGGATAGAGGATACAGGTAACGAAGGAGCCGTTAAAGACGCTGAGTTGACAGAGCTTGATGATGAACTGAGTCCTTGAAGAAGGTGAGAGAGAAATCAAGGATGATTCCCTGGTTTAGGGTTTGGGAGACTGGGTGGGTGGTGATGCTGGCCACTGAGATAGGAGCAGGTTTAGAAAGATGATTTCCCTTTGGAAATGTCGGATTTCAAATGCCTGTGGAAGGCCTAGGGGAGAAGGCCCAGCATGCCCAGGGCAGTTTTTTATCCCCACTCACCTCTCACATCACCTGAGGGACTCTCCCTGCCTGCCTCCAGCCTGGAAGAAGGTCCACCAGATTACGGACATCTCTGCCCTGTGGGCAAGGACCAATTTCTTTTCATTTCTGTATCCCTGCTCAGGCTTTAGCACACAGTAGGTCAATGTGTATTTGTTGAATTGCCTCAAATTTACAGAAATACACTTCTTGGGGAATGAATAAGTTGCTATTACGGATGGAAGACCAGGAAAACAGCTATGAGCAGAAGGCCAAGGAGACACTGCAGAAAGTGCTGGAGGAGAAAATGCGTGCACAACAGCAACTGCAGAGCAAACAGGCGTGGGGATGCTCCATAATCCTTGGGGCTGGGAACCCTGGGGCAGTCTGGGTGGCAAGGGAGCCAGCTGCACAACTCCCTGGAACCCCCAAGGCACCACCCTCTCCTCTGATCTCCCTCAGCGGTCCCTGGCCCTGGCCGAGCACAAGTGTGAAGAGTGGAAGACCCAGTACGAGAGCCACCCCCAGCATGCAACTGTCCCCTACCCTGCCAGCCCAGTAATCATGAACGCCGTCTTCCTTCTCTTTTTTACAATGTGGTACATATGGATTTTTTTTGAATGAGATTTAACCAGCTTTTAAACCTTTCTTCTTTCTAACAATATCAGTACTCTCTGACTCTCCAAATGCACCTTTTCAAGTTGATTTAATTTATGGAAAAATCACCCTTCATACTTTCCCTTTCTTTTTTAAGCTTCCCCATGGTAGTGTAATGTAGTAGAAGGAGATTTGGCCTGGGAGTTTGGACACCAGGGTTCTAGCAGCAGTAACCCACAGTTACACACGTTATATTATTAAAGAAAAAAGTAACTTACAGAAATGTATGAGGCCATTATGCACATACACACAAATATATATTCACTCATATATCCATAAAAAAGTAGTCTGGAAGGTTCTATAAAATGTTAAAGGTGTTCATCCCACGGTGGAGGAGATATACGTTAACTGTATTACCCTCTTAAATTTTTACAGTAAATATATATTACTTTTATAATTTAAAAAGCCAAACTTTTCATTTTTAAAAACCTAAAACATGAAAGAAAACTGGAAAACCAACAAAATTAAAACAATCCCTAAGTCTGAGGCAACGATTTTTTTATCCGAGTACAAGTGATGAATGAAAATACTAAGAATGGTGTGTGACACCTTAAAGTATAGAAAAAAATACAGTAAGGCAAGTAGGCATTAAGATAATAGAATATAAAAAGTTACCCAGGGCTTCCCTGGTGGCGCAGTGGTTGGGAGTCCACCTGCCGATGCAGGGGACACGGGTTCGCGCCCCGGTCCGGGAGGATCCCGCATGCTGCGGAGCGGTTGGGCCCGTGAGCCATGGCCGCTGGGCCTGCGCGTCCGGAGCCTGTGCTCTGCAACGGGAGAGGCCACAGCAGTGAGAGGCCCGCGTATCTCAAAAAAAAAAAAAAAAAAAAAAAAAAAGAAAAAGTTACCCAGATATATTCAGACAATGGACTATTATTCCAGTAATAAAAAGAAATGAATTACTAATATGAGCTACACGGATGAGTCACAACATGAGGAGCCAAAGAAGCCACGTGCAAAAGGGTACTTATTGTATGCTTCCATTCATATGAATTTCTAGAAAAGGAAACACTAATACATAGTGAAAGAAAGCATGTCAGTGGTTGCCTGATGCCAGGCCTGGGAAACTGACTGTAAAAGGATAAGAAGGAACTTGTTGCAGGTATTGGAAGTGTTCTGTATCTTGACTTTGGCGATGACAATATAGATATACACATTTGTCAAAACTTATCAAATTACACGCTTAAAATGGGTACACCTTGTTGAATGTAATTCATACTTCAATAAAGTTGATTTTAAAGTTAAATTAAAAAGTCACCTATGGGGACTTCCCTGGTGTCACAGTGGTTAAGAAATCGCCTGCTAATGCAGGGGACGTGGTTTCAAGCCCTAGTCTGGGGAGATCCCACATGCCGCCGAGCAACTAAGTCCGTGCGCCACAACTACAGAGCCTGTGCTCTAGAGCCCGTGAGCCACAACTACTGAGCCCGTGTGCCACAACTAGCGAAGCCCACGTGCCTAGAGCCCATGCTCCACAACAAGAGAAGCCACCACAGTGAGAAGCCGGCACACTGCAACAAAGACACAATGCAGCCAGAAATAAATAAATTAATGATAATTTTAAAAAAAATAGTCACCTAGATGTCTGAGTGAGACAGAGTCCCTTTCAGCTTTCAGTCCCAGCTCTTCTCTGAAGCCTCCCCTCGTTTACCCTGGCAGCATGTGACCACTTTGCAGCTCTTTAACACCTTATATTTATCGGTTCCATTCAGATTTGATGCTTGAAAAGTTTTGTATATTTTATGTCTAGCTTCCATTAAACTTGGTTCCTCTAAGGCAGGAACAATAATCTCTTTCATAAATTGAGACCATTACAAAAACAGAATTATGTTCCCTTTCCTCCCAATCAGGGGAATTTGAAGTAGGATTGATGAAATCCTGGAAATCGTAAGCAAAAATGTCATTTCTGCATTTTTATGGCCACAGGGTCCTGTGTTTTCATCAGATTCTTGAAGATATCACAGAGCCCAACAATGTTAAGAATCTCTGCTTTGAATCCATGTGCTTTCACCCAGCTCTGTGGTACAAGGCACCCTGCCCCTGGGGCAATCTGTCTGTGGTCCCTGCAAAGATGATAAACCCACATCAGAGACACTCACTCTTCTGCATGTCAGTGGACTCCACTGCCAGCTCTTCCTCCACAATGACGTCACTATCGCCATCTTCAAGATTCATTTCTGTCTCATCTAGAACACTGTCTTCCTCCTCTTCCTCCTCCTCATCTTCCTTGGAGACATTCTTTAATGTGGCAAGTAGTCTGTTGTAACCAGAAACTTGTTCTGGTTCACTCTATGCTTCACTTTCAGAACTTGAAGTATCTATAAACTCTCTGACTAAAAGGAAAATGGGGATTTTAAAAACAAAAATTATACTGGTCTTGTTGCTACCCCACGACTATCATCAGGCCCACAGTGGAACCAAGTTCAGACTTTTCTAAATAAAAACTAGCTTTTCTGCAAATATGCAATCCTATCTATTCAACCAGACCGAGCACCAAATTTGTTTCAAACAGCTAATCTAGCTATGATTCTAGAAGCGCTTCCTCTTCTTTGAACTGCTCATGTTCCACATGGGAAGACAGCAAACTAAACACATGGAGCTTTAGGTTATAAGGCGATCTAACCTATGTGTCAGACATTTGGCACCTTTAAAGGAGCAACAGGAAAACTTACAACAAAAAAGTACTTTATTTCTGAGTCTGTGGTAATGAAATAAGACCTTTGATGATTTTGCACTCTATTTTATGTTAAGCAAACATGACATTCCCTCTTAGGATTCACCAAGAGCCCTCTGGTAAGCCTCCTTAACAGGTTCTAACAGGCTAATCTCTCAGGACAGTTCCATACTCTATACTACATTAGTTATCACAATGGCATTTTAACAGACATCTGCACTTAAAACTAAGCAATATTACTAAAGTATAGCTTACATCTAAAATCAAAGAGAGTGGAAATGTAGCCAAACTTTAGTACCATATATAATCTTAAAAGTAACAGTCCAGAATCTACTATCATAAAGAAGGTATAAAGCATTACCAGTTGACAAGTCTGTGGTTTTGTTTCCTTTCTGGAAACCCTGAGAAGAAACAGGCAATGTTAAACTTTAACTACTAGTAGGTAGCAATTAGGAAAAGTCTAATGATACAACTTTAAATAAACATGGCAGACTATACCGTTATAAATACATTATATCTATTGTCAAGTAAAAACTCCATATGCATTTGGACAGGTTTTGGAAGGATATGCCAAATAGATAATAAGAGACGAATGAAAAAGTCTAACAAGACCACATGACAAATACTACAGTCACACAGTAACAGGCTCTCATCCAAAAGATGGGAAATTTTGGCAAATAAAAGCCCTCGGGGTTCACCTTTTCTAGCAAATTTCTTAAGTAGACTATCCCTCTAACTGTTGATAAAGCAGCCCAAAGGGGTGGGATGAGCACTAAGATCATAACTGAGAGTCTGGACACTTAGAGAGGAACCCACAACTACCCAAACATTAGTTTCCTCATGGTCATTGAATAGATAGGTGATGTCGAGGGTCCCAAGCAATTCTTTTTTTATTTTTTTTAACTTCTTTAATTTATTTATTTTGGCCTGCTATGGGTCTTCGTTGCTGCGCCCGGGCTTTCTCTAGTTGCGGCGACAGGTGGCTTCTCTTGTTGCGGAGCAGGGGCTCTAGGCTCGCGGGCATCAGTAGTTGCACCACCCTGGCTCAGTAGTTGTGGCTCGCGGGCTCTAGAGTGCAGGCTCAATAGTTGTGGCGCACGGGCTTACTTGCACCGCGGCATGTGGGATCTTCCCGGACCAGGGCTCGAACCCCTGTCCCCTCCCTTGGCAGGCGGATTCTTAACCACTGCGCCACCAGGGAAGCCCCCAAGCAATTCTTTAAAAACATAGAAAACGAACACAAGCTTATAAAATCTCTGCCCAGTCGCCACACAGGAGGCGTGCCGTCTAGCATAAAACTACAGGCTCAACAAAGGGTAGGAAGACCGGCGAAGAACCCCACCTCAGGCGGGAAGCCGCCAGGATCCCCGGGCGAGCTAGGCCGGCGCCGGGGCAGCGTGGCACGCGGCGGGAGCTGCCCTGTCACTACCCCCGGGGCACCGGCGGACCAAACGCGGGGACACGCGGGCTCCCACCGGGAAAGGACGCCGGCAGCGCCGGTCCCAGCCTTGCCTCTCCATACCTGTCATAGAAGGGATGCTCCTCGCCGAAATCCCTTAGATGATGCTTCTGCTTTTTAGTTAGGGAGTTGAGCAGCTGGCTCTGGCTCCGGCTCCGGCTCCGGCTCCGGCTCCGGCTCCCGCGTTTGCCCATGGGGAAGACGTCAAGTCAGCCAACCTCCAAGAACCGCGTTTTTCACCTGGCAGTCGTCTCGTCAACCCACTCACGTGGGATTGCCAACGGCGCTTTACGGCGGAAGCAGGGTGCCATAAAGCAGACCCGCTTTACGTCGCGCTTGTACGACAGGCGTTAGAACTTCCTGTTTCCCATTCCGCCCCCTAGCGAGGCGCTTTGGAAGCACGCGCACGCATGCGCAGCTTTTCTCTGAGCCCCGTAAGGAAGGCAGGCAAGGGAGGCTTCGGGCTTCCCCAGGTATGTAAATGGGTGGGTGTACTTTGTGCGTCTGTTTTGGCTGTGAGAATCAGCCTGCATAAACGTGTAGTAACTGAGATGGTTGAATGCAGTGCCTTTCTATTATGCCATAATACAAATACCAACTAACATTTAAGGCTGCCGGTGCATCTCAATTCATCCTCACAACAGTAAACAAATAGACCTTGTTAATAAGCCTGATATTGGAGATGAGAAAGCTGATGCTTACAAAAGGTTACATACACACTAGCAAGAGAGGAGATGGAAACCTAATTCTCTCTGGTGCGACCACAGGCTTTTCCCACTAGGATCTGCCACATGCGTGTGCTGTGTGAAGAATGAGGACGCAAGGCTGAGATCCCCGCCCTTACCCTACCCCCTCATTTTCTGAAAGTATTGCAAGGGCCCTTGGTAACACATCTGTTCTGGCATTTTTCATGTTATAAAAGCAGAAACACATCCAGAGAGGTAAAGTGACTTTCCTAAATCACCCGAAGAGTCGATGTTAGAGAAAGCAGTAAAACTCAATAAAGTGTCTCAAAACTGAATTGGGGCAAATTGGGATGGAAAACTTTTAAAGGGTAAGTAACTTTTCTATATCTGGGTCGTGGTGGTGGTTACACCTGGTATACAATTACCAAAATTAATCAAACTGTACCTTTGAAATTGGTACATTTTAATGCAAGTAAATAATAATCTCAATAAACCAAGAGGTAAAAACAGCGCAACTGGACTTAATACTCTAGAGACAGGCAGAGTGTGCAGGGATACTTAAAAACCACAGGATAGGGCTTCCCTGGTGGCGCAGTAGTTGAGAGTCCGCCTGCCGATGCAGGGGACATGGGTTCGTGTTCCGGTCCGGGAGGATCCCACATGCCGCGGAACGGCTGGGCCCGTGGGCTATGGCCACTGAGCCTGTGCGTCCGGAGCCTGTGCTCCACAACGGGAGAGGCCACAACAGTGAGAGGCCCACGTACCGCAAAAAAAAAAAAAAAAAAAAAAAGAATGCATATTATAGTCTTCAGGATGACTACTAAGAGAATAGTAGAAGAGTGAAAAACTTAATTAATGTGTGATTTTGGTGAGTCAAGGATGAATGCTATTGTCTTACTATTACTAAAAGAATAGTAAAAAAGTGAAATATTTCCAAGCTAATAGAGGGCGAAAGTGGAATAAGAGAAAACCATCCACTCAGAAGGAGGCAAGAAAGGAGAGAAAAAGGAACATAGCACAGATGGTACAACTGGTATTGAGCAAGAAGGTAGATTTAAACCCCAGTACACGAGTAATTACATAATATAAATGGACTAAAAGTCAAAGATTGTCAAACTGGATTTTGTAAAAATGATACGCTATTTGAAGGCATATGTCTAAACCTTAAGACAAAAATTGACAGAGAACATATGAAAAAGATATGGTATGAAAACTCTAACCAACAGAAAGCCAGTGATGAAGCCAAATGACAAAGGAGACGTTAAGGGACAAACACTACTAGAGATGAAAAGGGACATTTCATGATGATCTAAAGTTTTGCTCTACAGGAAGTATTAGGATTCTAAATTTATATGCACCTAGTAACACAGCCTCAAAATATATAAAGCAAAAATCGTTCATATTAAAAGAAGAAACACACAAATGACAAACATGTTGAGATTTTTAAAAACATTCTCAATGATGGAACAAAAAGACAAAAAAAAATCAATATGAGAATTTAAGTTGGAACAACATCATTGGCAAACTTGATTTAATGGATCAATTCTTTCTTAGATAATTTCACAATTAATATCTGAAGGCAGTCTAGGGTTGTGGTTACACACAGGAGCTTTGGAGTCAGGCAGACCTGGATTCAAGCTCTGCCACAACTACTTTATGCAAGTGAACTTGGATAACTTCCTTCACCTCTGTGAGCCTCAGTTTTCCCGACTGTAAAGTGGGGTGAATACCAGTATAGACCGCATGGGGTCATTGTGAGGATGAACAGAGATGATGCAGGTGGTGTGCTTGCCCCAGAGTGGTTCCCAGGCCGACCTGTCCCTGCCATACCTTGCTCTTTTCCCACAGCGTCATAGAGATCAGGCTCTGCTCGGTACTGCTCCTTTTCAGCTCCACCCTGAGCTTCCTCATTTCTTTTTCCATGTCATGGATTTGCTGAAAGAGTTCCAACAACAGGGAAGTCAACTTCAGAACTCATTTCATCCGGTTCATTAAGGCAGAAACCTAGTCTGGGATTCGCTTCATTCCTTCCCTTGGGGGACAATTCCACATCTTTGAGGCAAAGTAGACTTTCTTTCAACGGATGCAATGAAAGGGCTGGGTGAGGGAAAATTTGAGTTTCTTTTGAAGATCAGCATGGATCCTGGATTAAACAGTACAAGATACCTATCCACTCATTAGAGTCTCTTTCCTTGGGGCACATTTTTGAGTTCAATCTAAATAAGGGCTGTTTGGAAGACACAATGGGCACAGTTTGGAAGAAAAGAACAATGACATTTTTATCTCATTTGAGTCAGAGAAGTGTGCTCCTGACAGAGAGAAGAACACACGTCTCCTGCCCCCGTCCCAGGCACCGTCCTTCCCAACGGATGGAAAACGTATGCCTGGTGATGTGCACGAGGGTTCGGGCCTGTACAGGGGGTGAATATTTACATTGAGTGGTCATCTTTTCACTGTATTGATTTTTATGTTCACCTTCCATAGAAGGCCAGTGATACATTTGCTTTTTATTTTGTTTTTATGAATTGTTGTAAAATTGAATGTATTTAAGCAAAAATACTTCAAGAAGAGTTGTGTTAATAACAGTGCTCAGGGCTGTGATAAAACTTGTGACAGTGGATCATGAAAGTCTGGGCATCACAAGTCCAGGGGTAGGGACCACGGTGAATTTCTAGCAGCATATGGTGGCCACCTCCCGTCCCTTTCCCCAGGGGAAAGCTGATGAGGGACCTTGAGTCAACTGCCCAGAAAATCTGGGGAGAGTGTGTTTTCCATGGTCTTTTCACCCATCTCTTTGAGGCTAGCAAATCAAAGCATTAGGAGACTACATTAACAGACAAACACCCAGAAAGCCCCAGAGCTTCTGCTAGCTAATGGGCCATGGAACCCGTCCAAAACCCTCAAGGCCATAATCTAGGCTTTCAGTGGACACCTAGGGGTCAGGAGGTTCAACGCACGGTTTTGCAGAGTTTTAACTCTTTCTCTTGGGCTTCCCAGTTCTCCTTCTGGGCATCTTCCTTCTGTAACTCTTCTTTCAGCACTGAGCACTGTGCATAAAATTGACAAGGCCACGGGGGCTTGGCTGGGGGTCCCAAGTACCTGTGTTCACGCCCAGGAGTGTTTCCTGCTGTATAACCCAATCACACCTCTGAATTCTGAGAGGCGAGACCATTTGTGTGATGGGAGCACGGGATCCTGCAGTCATTCCCAGTTCACCCCTCTCATGAGTTCTGAGGAATAGAGCGCCTAAATTCCTCTTCAAAAGCCAGCAAACTTCACTGCAGGGGAAATCCAGCTTTGTAGAGTCTGGGTACTTAGGGTGAAGGAATTGGGATGTTTTCACGCTGTGACCGGTGAGGGTGCAGGGGGCCGAGCCAGAGAGCTGGGGTCCATCTTAGGGCTTTTGTGCAGGTTGAGTCTCAAAGACACAACTGCCCCGACTGGTGTGGAGGGGTAAACGGAGCTGTCTTGCCCGAGGGCGTCTCTGCAACAGGCATTAAGTGCATAAGGATGGATGTGCCTTCTTTTGACCCAGCAATTCCCACTTTAGGAATGTACCTTAAGGACAATGACTGGAGAAATAAGTAAATCTGTAGTTTCAAGGATGCTCTTCACAGAATTGTCAGTAACTGTGGAATAAAAATAAAATGAGGAAACAACCCAAGTGTTGTTTAGAACAGCAGACCACTTTATAACACTGGGTACATCCAGGAGAAAGTATGTAGCTTTTAAGACGAATGATAAGAGCATTGATTTATTAGCACGGGAAAATAGTAAGTATTTAAAAATTTTAAAAAGGTGCATAGAATAAATTCACTATAAAATGATTGATTGATTGATTTCTAGGCAATATATAGAAATAAGACTGGAAGAACATACATGAAAATATTAACACTGATTTCTTAAGGTAGCATTTCCTCTCCTCTCTTTTTATTTTTTCTTCTCAATGTCATCTACTTATTTTTCTAAAATTAACACACATGATGTATGTCATTAAAAAAAAAAGGCATCTCAAATGTTCACAAGAGCAGTACCCTTGGTGGTGACGAGCCCTTGTGCTACTGGCCAGCACAGTCTAGAGGAGAAGGGACCTCATTCCGAGGTCAACAAGGAAGGGGAAACGGGGACATAAATCATCCAAATGCACTTCAGGAGGTAGAAGAGCCAAGCAGGTGCTGTCTTTGCAGATTCCTTCTACTTAGCACCACCTCTGCATCCCCTTCCCGTCCCCAACACACACACACACACACACACACACACACCCCACATTAAACAGCTATAGCACATGCCTGGGAAGACACTCTGCTTGGGAGAAACGAATGCAGAGGGCTTGGCCAGGCAGCCAACCCAGGGCAGAGGCAGAAGAGCACAACTAAAACCAGCCTCCCACTTCTCAGAAAACGATTTTGTCATCCCCATTTCACAGATGGGGAAATGGAGGCCAAATAATTTACAATAAGAGAAAGCTCTGGGATTGGACCCTGGTCTGTCTGATCCCAAAGCTCATGCAGTGCCTTTCACCAGCTCCAAACTGGGTATGGTACTACGTACCAGGTATTACCTACTGTGCCTTTTCCTTGGAACCTCAAGATCTGTTCTCACCCCACCCCCATGCAGACCTAGCTATCGGGTAGCCTCTGGGAATCTCTGAGTTGCCACCTGAGATGAAAGCTTTGAGGTTTTACCTTGACTCACAGAAACAGGCACATCATGCAAATACTGAGAAATCTTATCCTATAGAGTCAGGATTCTAAAGTTAGCATTGAAGGCAAGATTTGCAAATAGTCAAAGTTACATGTAAAAAGCTCTTTGCTTGCCTACCACGTTCATCTTCCATAGAGGCATTCTACACACTAAAGTCTAAGGAAGAAATGAGAGTCTGCGTGTTTGCATCTGGATCTTCAGGTATTCTGCTTTGAAGACAATTATGAGAACCAGTGGTGCTGGGACCACGATGCAGCCGTGTGGTCATCCTTGCTCACAGAGAGATCGTATTCTGCTTAATATTAAACATTGCAATGGCAGTATATGCTCATAGGTGTGTTTGTTGCTGGGATTAAACAAACTCATTTATAATAGGGGTTAGAAAATGTTTGCTGGATTTGAAAATATATTATGCTTCTTCTGAGCCACATACACACTGTCCTTTGAAAGGCTTCAGAGAAGTTGGCCACCTGCCCAGCAGCTACCCTCCCTGTGTCCTTGGGCACTGGCCTCATCTCACCACCGTGTGTCATGTGACTCCACTGTGTCTGCTTTTTGCAGCTACAATTTGCTGATGACCCGACACTCACTCTGGAGCTGAGGGCTTCGAGCTGGTGATCCTTTTCTTTGTTCTCACTTTTCAGTTGATTCACCTCCTGTTTTAGTTGTTGAACTTGACCATCCTTTACTAACACGTCTCTTTGCAAAGATGACACCATCTCTGTAAAAGAACCAAACCAAGCCAAACCAAAAGACTCATGGAGGTGAAAGAGGCAGGAAGGATTATTGGCAACACCATGGCTGTCAGCCAACGTTCGGACAAGACCTTCCAAGCCTGGGCCACCACCGGTGCCCGCCTAGAACTGGGGAGGCTTTTTCCAAGGGTCCCAGAGCAGGAATGGGAATGAGAGCAAAGTCCACAGAACAGGGTTTGAGGCTTCAGTGAGAATGAGGGGCAGTCAGCACCAGCGAGAGGAGAAACCTGTGGGGGCCCCTTGTGGGCACAGGCCAGGCAAAGCTGGGAGGAGAGGCCACACCATGGGCCTGGGGAACAAAGTCCCAGCACAGGGAAGGTCTAGGAATTCTTCTCCAGAGGCCAGGAGACGGGCGTGTTGCAGAGGGCACTGCTGGACGCTATTGATGGGGTGGTTGGTTTCACAGTCCTCTGAGTTTGGACCCCTCTCTACCACTTATTAGCTTCATGGTCTTGGACAAGCTATTTCACCTCCCACTGTCTGTCCCACACAGATTTATTGTAAGGGTCAAATGAGACGGTATGTCCCTAGAACAAGAAGTGGCTAAATTATGTTTGTTCCATGGCGCCTATTATTTTTCTCGGCAGCCAGCTTCCAAAATGGCCCCAATGATCCCTGCCGCCTAGAATTCATGCCCTGTGTAGCCCCTCCCACCCTGAATAGGGCTGCCATGGGTAACCAATATGATACTGTGGAAATGACGGACTGTTTCCTCTCAGGCTGAGTCATAAAAGACACTGTGGCCTCCTCTTTGCTCCCTCTTGAATCACTCACTCTGGGGGAAGCCAACTGCTGTGTCGTGAGGACACTCAAGCAGCCCTAGAGAGAAGCATGTGGGCTGAGGGACTAAGGCCTCCAGCCAATAGCCACATGAGCAGCCATTCGGAAGGGGGATCCTCCGGCTCCCCCCGAGGCTTTAGATGACATGACTGATGCCCCAGCCAACATCTTGACTGCAACTCATGAGAACTAAGTCACCCCCCGCTCAAATTCCTGAACTACAGAAACTGGGGGAGATAATAAATATTGGTTGGGGTTTTATCCATTACATTTTGGGGTAACTTGTTATGCAGCAATAGATAACTACTCCATTACTGTAGCATCATTTTTTTTAACATCTTTATTGGAGTATAATTGCTTTACAATGGTGTGTTAGTTTCTGCTTTATAACCAAGTGCATCAGTTATGCATATACATATCTCCCCATATCTCTTCCCTCTTGCATTGTAGTATCATTTTGAATAAAAGTGGGAAGAAGGGTGCATAAATGCATTGGTATTGGGTTATCTCCTACGGTTCTTTTCTTGAAAGAACATCAGGCCCAGTTTTAGTGGTAGGTATCAATCAAGAATGTCTATGAAATAAAGCACAAAATGCTCCAGAATTTCATTTTAAAAATGAGCTTTGCCTCCAGGACACAGTTCAGTTACTTGGAAATCCCTCTGGGGCTTGCCACACTTTGAGTGGGTCCAGCCCATCTCAAGCGTTATCCCAACCCAGGACTGTCCGACTCCCTGATCAGAGAAGGTGGGATCTGAGACAGGCTTGATGCTTGGATGAGGTTTCACTGGGCGACATACGGGAGGAAGGTGAGGACCAGCGAGTTCATCCTTACGTTCCTGGTGCCCAGAACAGCACCTAGCCTGGGGGAGGTGCTCAGAAAATATCTGAGGACATCCCAAGTGAGGGAGGAGCATAAGCAGAGACCTGGGGGCAGCAGGGGGTGGGGCTGGGTGTGATTAAGTTGCAGAGTGAGGCAGAAGAAAAGCACAGATTCATAGAGAGATGGGGATTCACGTGCGACTCAATGCTATGTCTGGCTTCTACAGCTGTGGGCATGTTTCCTGTTACGCGCCGACTGCTTTCAGAGTGATGTGCCCCTCCGAGGCTCACTGCCTCCTCCCTGTCACCTGCTTCTCTCCCTCCCCTCGTCTGTGAGTGGTCCCATCCTCTTCAGGTCTCTAGGCATGTCAGTTTCTGCTTAAAAACCTCCACTGGATTCCCAACACCCTTGGAATAAAAACCCAGACCCCCCGACCCTGCCCAGCCCCACAATCCCCTGTTCACTCCATGCAGCCTCTCTTGCCCTTGGCTTGTCCTTGCCCACGTGAAACAGGTCCTCTCTAAAAGAAGGACATAGCCGTGGAGGATACAACATAAACTGGTTAGAATCAGCTAGGTCCAAGGGGGCGTAAGATTCGACTTCCAGGGGGACTGGAGCCTCATTACAGACTCATTGTAATACATGAGCGAAATGACACACCCACCAGTACCAGGACAGTTCCGAGGCTGACCATAAATGTCAAAAAGTGGGTGGTGGGGCTTCCCTAGTGGCGCGGTGGTTGAGAGTCCGCCTGCCGATGCAGGGGACACGGGTTCGTGCCCCTGTCCGGGAAGATCCCACATGCCGTGGAACGGCTGGGCCCGTGAGTCATGGCCACTGAGCCTGTGCGTCCGGAGCCAGAGCTCCGCAACGGGAGAGGCCACAGCAGCGAGAGGCCTGTGTACAGGAAAAAAAAAAAAAGTGGGTTGTGGCCCAAATCCTGAAAATCCCCGCCCCTTCCCCAAAATATTAGAGTTGTCACAATCCTCCCACTCATTAGCCAATAAAATTACCCACCCCATAAAAACTAACCACCCCATATTTAGGGGCCTCTAGCCTTATGAGATGGCCCACACTCTGTCTGTGGAGTGTGTTTCTCTCTAAAGAAATCCACTTCTTACTTTGTCTCTCACTGAATTCTTTCTGCATGAGACATAAAGAACCTGAGCTTTATTAAGTCCCGAGACCACATGCGTGATCTCGATTAAAAGATAGTTGGTTCTGACTGGGTTCGAGTCCCAGCCCACGGGTTCAAGTCCCACCTGAGTTCTATGGTTGCACACCCACTAAGCTGGTCCCCCTTGGCCTTCCCCCTTGAAGCGCTGGCCACCACGACACACAGTTTATTTTCTCCACAGCACCACTGCTCTCTGAAGTGGGCTTGTTTATTCATCCGTTTACTTTTATTGTCTGTCACCCCCTCCCGAATCTGTGAGTACAGGAATCTGACTGTCTTGCTTGGCTCTCCCTCCCCGGAGCCTGGAACGGGGCCTGACACCTAGTAGGAGCTCAAGAAACATGTGGAAGCAATGAAGGAATCCAGGGAATCAAAGCTCAGCTACAGCTGTGCGTTGGCTGCCCCTCTCCCAACCCAAGCCCTTTATCAGGCAACCACCTCTGATAAAATTAGAAAATGGTTTCCCTTGGGCCCAAGTGCACTCGGCTGAAATGGGTGAGACCATGGGTGCCTTAAAGGAGTGACCCCAGTTTGTCCACGCTCTAGTTTGCACTCAGGCTGCTTTGTGGAACCACCCAAGCCACAAGGCGACCTGTGTTCTCCCTGGTGGGGCCAGTGCTCAGGAGACCTTGTAGCCAAGAGATACCATTCTCTCAAATATTTACCAGGCCCTGCCCTCGGAACTGGGCGGCAAGAAACCTGCACTGAGGGAGAACTCTAATGCACCGACACGGGTGATCCCTGAGGCTGCACCCAGGTCAAGGGCACAGGTGTGCTGGTTGACTGGTGATGTCTGCAGGGGGAGGGCAGAAGCTCTGGGGCCTGAATGCAGAAGGGCCTCACCTGACGTGATGGCGGCCTCTCCTCCTTAAGTTCTCGGCCTCGTGCTTCAGGGAGGTGATTTCTAAGTTTCTCTCAGACAGGGTCTGGCACAGCACCTGGTTGTAGCCTTGCTGTAGGGCACTGATCTGTGGAAAGAGGCAACACACAGTCAGAGGGGGCCAGCCAGGCCTGCAGGACACGCCAGTACTTCTCCAACATTGGGCAGAGTCGGGTTGATCTTGGATCGGGGTGTTGGGGAAATCAAGGTTTTCAGTTGTCACTAGTGGAAGGGGCAGGAGGGGGCCTGTTCCTTCAGTGACCACAATGTTATCGGTCCTCGAGACACGGACCTTATCTTTGTGGCCACCCAGGGGCTCGGGTGCTGCTGTCTTCCTATGACCTGTGGGTTTTCAGCCATAAATAGACCAGCTGTTGGTTCCAGATCATCCAGCACTGACTGGATGCACAGCAAAGTTCAAGAGCCGGGAGCAGGTTATGAAATGAATTCCCTCTAATGAGAATAGAGGGTAGTTTATACCTCACAGAACACTCCAGAGTTTACAAAGCCCGTTCACACATGCTACACTGATACTCGTCACAGCGTTGCTGAAGGCTGACATTCCCATTAATGTGCCCATTTTGTAAGGGAGCCAGGTTGAGACTCAGAGAGGCGAGGCCCCCTGCTCGGGATCACGTGGCTGGTCAGACGTGGAGTCTGATTCAAACCCAGTCTTTAGTTGCCTGGTTCCTCCTTCCCAGGTGGCTTTAGGAATGAATTTGAGAAGTTGGAGGCTGTAAAGCATGGCATGGACTCGGGAGCCGGACTGTGGCCTTCAAGTCCTGCCTCTGGGCTTTGTGAACACAAGGAGGATACCATATTCTGTTTCCTTTTGTTCAGTCTGCACGCGGGGTGATGGTAGTCCCAACTTGATAGGATTGTTAGAAGTATTTTAATAAGTTAGCATGTGTACAAGTGCTCAGATCATGCCTGGCACACGGCACAGGAGGATGAGCTGTGACGGTCCACTCCTCTGACTACCCACGGGGTGTTTTTTAGTTTTGTTTTGGGGTTTTTGTGTGTTTTTTTTGCTGTACGCGGGCCTCTCACAGTTGTGGCCTCTCCCGTTGCGGAGCACAGGCTTCGGACGCGCAGGCTCAGTGGCCATGGCTCACGGGCAGAGCCGCTCTGCGGCATGTGGGATCTTCCCGGACCGGGGCCCGAACCCGTGTCCCCTGCATCGGCAGGCGGACTGTCAACCACTGCGCCACCAGGGAAGCCCCTATCCATTCATCTCTTGATGACACTTAGGTTGCTTCCATATCTTGGTAATTGCAAATAATGATGCTCTGAACATTGGGGTGCATGTATCTTTTCAAATACATGTTTTTGAAAACACGTGTTTTTGTTTTTTTTGGATTTATACCCAGGAGTTGAGTTTCGAGGTCATATGGTAGTTCTATTTTTAGTTTTCTGAGAACCCTCCATACTGTTTTCCACAGTGGCTGTGCCAGTTTACATTCCTACCAACACTGTACCAGGGTTCCATTTTCTCTAAACATTGTAAATTTTCTTCCTAGGGGTAATTGAGATGGTACTTCAATAATAACATAAGATCAGGTGAAGTCTAAAGAAATTTTAGAAAACCTGGATAAAGTAAGAAAACATCTGTTCGCTGGCATCTGAATGTTAGAGAGACACCAAGACATGTGGGCCAAGTTCTGGAGAGAAGGGAAACACAGACGCAAGCTTGACATTTGGTGCAGCTTTTCTCCTTGGGGCATTTGCGGATTCAAATCTTACAGCCTAGGAGCTGAAAAGCCAAGGAGTTCAAAAGACTCTAACCACAGAAGCTGCTGGCATCCCTTGACTTGTAGGTGCAGCACTCTAGTCCTGCCTCTGTGGTCACTGCCTCCGCCTCTTCTTTGGATATAATCTCCTCCTGTCTCTCACTTATAAGTACACTTACAGATGGCACTTAGGGCGAGGATAGTCTCAACTCAAAATCCTTATATCCGCAAAACTTTACCTTGTAAGGTAACATTCTCAGGTCCCAGGGATTAGAGCCTGAGATCTTTGGGGCCACCAGTCAGCCCACTGTAAGCCCTAAACGTCTTCTCTCCTGAGGAAGGTCTAGGCTGGGCAGAAACCCCGACAGACATCTACCAGAGGCCAGATTGAGAGCCCTTTTAGAAGGTCATTTCTCAGCTCATTTGGAACCTTGCTATTGCCCTTTTTTTTTTTCTTTTCTTTTCGGTACGTGGGTCTCTCACTGTTGCGGCCTCTACCGCTGCGGAGCACAGGCTCTGGACGCACAGGCTCTGCAGCCATGGCTCACGGGCCCAGCCGCTCGGTGGCATGTGGGATCCTCCCGGACCGGAGCATGAACCCGTGTCCCCTGCACTGGCAGGCGGACTCTCAACCACTGCGCCACCAAGGAAGCCCTGCCCTTTCTTATTTCTCCTGTTTGTCCTCAACAGGGGGAAGCATTAAGAGTAAATGAGGGGCTTCCCTGGTGGTGCAGTGGTTAAGAATTCGCCTGCCAATGCAGGGGACACTGGCTCGAGCCCTGGTCCAGGAAGATCCTACATGCCGCGGAGCAACTAAGCCCGTGCGCCACAACTACTGAGCCTGCGTCCTTGAGCCTGCGACCCACAACTACTGAAGCCTCCATGCCTAGAGCCTGTGCTCCGCAACAAGAGAAGGCCATGGAATGAGAAGCCCACGCAACGCAACAAAGAGTAGCCCCTGCTCGCCACAACTAGAGAAAGCCCGGGAGCAGCAACAAAGACCCAATGCAGCCATAACTTTAAAAATAATAATAATAATAAAAAATAAATGCATTAGCAGATTTTGGGTTTCTTCTCATCGTTAGTGTATTGCTTTCATTCCTAAGACCGTAAAAATTGGAAACCACTCCACTTACCAGGAACACACTTTGCAACACGGATCCAGGGGAAGCTGTTTTCTTCCGTAGACACTTCATGACCCCAGTTTCCACAACAGCAGGCACTGCTGGCTCTGCCAAGTTGCTGGAGAAGGGCACCTTATCTGCAAAGTCACGAATCCAAATGGGCCCCCATTGGCAAGGGTGGAAGGAAGTTGTTTGGCTTAGCTTCTTGGGGGATCAGAAGATTGGGAGTTCGGGGGGGGTGGGAATGCAGGTACCTTGCTGTCCCTTGGTACAACGTCAGGGGAAAGAAAGGTCGCTGGTAGCTTCTCAGAGCTACCAGTTGGGGCTGTGCAGAGCGTCTTAGTAAATGCCATTTTGGTTGCAAATAACAGAAACTCAAACCGGCTGAAGCAAAAAAGGGGACATCTACGGGGAAGAAAAGATGGCTCCTGCCTGTTCAGACTCCTCAGCTTTGCTTGCCCTTTGATTCTCTAACCTTCCGCATTTCCTTTCAGGAAACTCCTTTTCTGTTTAAGTTAGCCACAGGAGATTTCTGTTGGTTGCAACCAGAGAATCTTGAGTGATACAAAACGTCCTAGTGGAACCCAAGGGCAGGCATTGGAATGGGCCTTTCCAAGAAAAGAAACTAGGAACCAGAAAGTCATCAGGAATCAGGGCAACTTTCTGCATCAGTTGGAATGCCTTCAGTTTTTTTTTTTTTTTTCCCTTCATGGAGCTCATAATCCATTCATTTTTGCAATAAGCAATTATTGAGTATCTATCCTGTGCCAGGCACCCTGCTAGGTCTTAGAGTTCCATACAGGTATAAAATATGCCAAGACCCCTGCCCTCAAGTAGCTCACATTCTAGTGAAGATAAGACATGTGAGCACATAGAGTATATTCACAACACAGAATACGAAGAGCTATGCCATGGACACATATACACCAGCAAACATAAAATAGATAGCTAGTGGGAAGCAGCCGCACAGCACAGGGAGATCAGCTCGGCGCCCCGCGACCACCTAGAGAGGTGGGACAGGGAGGGCGGGTGGGAGGGAGACACAAGAGGGAAGAGACATGGGAACACATGCACATGCATAACTGATTCACCCTGCCACAAAGCAGAAACCGACACACCATTGTAAAGCAACTACACTCCAACAAAGATGCAAAAAAAACAAAAAAACAAAAAAACAAAAAACAAGAACTATGCCAGAGGGATGAAGCATGACTGTTTTCATAGACCTAGAAAGCCCAGATGCAATTATCCTAGTAGAGAGGGCCTGGGCAGAGAATCGCAGGTTGGTGAACCTGTGTGCACAGAGAACATGGTATGTATGAGAAGCTGCAAGTTTGCAACATCCGTGGAGCAAAAGAGTTCTTGCAAAAGTAGCGGGAGTCGTGGCTGAAGAAATTGGTTGAGGATGAAGCATAAAAAACCCACTGAAGTGTGATCTTCTTTTCCTGAGGAGGCATGGGGGAGCCATGGAAGATTTTTAAGCTCTTTGAGGACATGGTCAATTCTCTGGGTTTCAGAAAAGTCCCTCTGGTGTCTGGGATGTGGTGAAAGTTGGGCTGGACCTTTCACCAGCGGGCATGCTCAGTCGCTCAGGAAAGGTTTTCGCTCTGCCTTGGGAAATTTTTCACGCCGCTCTGGCAGCGGAGCTCGCCCCGCCCACGGCTTCTCCTCACTGGATTGGTTGAACTCAGGGAGGCTACCAGGAGGCCCAGTTGTCCTCCCAACTCCACACCCCCGCCCCCGCCCGTTAACGCTCTGCGCGCGCGCTGCCTTCAGCTTTAAATAACAGAAACCTGGATGTGGGTAGATGGTAAAAATTTGGAGCCCCTCCCAAATGAACTCTAGCCATGTGGCTTGCTTTGTCTGATGAGATGTTGGCAAACACATGGCAGGTGGAGACTTGAAAAGTGTGCTTTGGGGCTTTCTCTCTCCTGTTGCTCTTGGAAACCTGTACCCACCACACGTGGCCTGGTCTGGCATGCTGGGTGATGAGGGACCACACCAGGCAGAATCAGACGTCCCAGCTGAGGCCTTTCTAGACCAGGGTTTCTCATTCTCGGTACTATTGACATATTGGATCAAACAAGTCTTGGTTGTGGGCAGCTGTTCTGTGCACTGCAGGATGTTTAGCAGCATCCCTGGCCTCTACCCCTAGAGGATAGGATCACCCCCACCCCAGTTTAACAACCAAAGTGTGTCCAGACATTGCCAAATGCCCCCTGGGTGGCAAAATCGCCCCCAGTTGAGAACCACTGTCCTAACCCAGCTTGCCTGGCAATGACCAGGCAGGCATGTACACGAAGCCACCCTAAACGAGCCCCAGCCAAACCAACCAGACCAGTACAAGTGGCCAGCTTGACGCCTGGAATCATGAGAACTAATAGTTGCCATTTTAAGTCACTAACTTTTGAGTCGTTGGCTCCACAGCACAAACAGGTACATCTGACTACAGTGGCTGAAACTGAGAGGATTGATTTATTTATACAACAGGATGTACAGAGGTAGGCAGTTCAGGTACAGTGCAGAGCACAGTGATGCCACTAGGCTCCCACCCAGGCTTTTCATGTCATTCCACTCCATTGTCCTTTGAGGTTGGCTTTGGTCTCTTGCTTGTTACCTGGTGATCCCCAACATGGCTGTTCCAGCTCCAAGACCGAGCTCCAGGAGAGGAAAAGGAGACAATGCAAAGGGACAAAGAGAAAAACTTTCTCCTAGCAAAGCCTTGCCTTTAATTCCAGAAGGGAAGCCCTGCCCAGGGCCTTCACCTGCATGTCACTGGCCAGAACTGAACAACACAGCCAGGTCTAGCTGCAAGGGAGGCTGGGAAATGAGGGCATTTCGCGTGCTGCTTATACAGTAGAGGGAGGCAATGACTAAGGGGCTTGTAGTGTCTGCTGCACTGTCTCTCTGGGGGTCGTCTTGGATTCTTCTTCTTTTTTTTTTTTGCCACACAGTGTGGCTTATGCGATCCTAGCTAACTGACCAGGGATTGAGTCCGGGCCCTTGGCAGTGAAAGGGCAGGGTGGACTGCCAGGGAATTCCCTGCGTCTTGGTTTCTTGTCTCTACCTGTTGCTTATCTATCCTGGCCATCTCTTTCTAAGACTGGCTTTGTTTCTCCAAACACAGTGGGAGAAATGGCCACCCCAGCTGGGAACTGCATCAAGACTTTCAGCTCCGGACCCTTAATGACCTGTGTGGTAACTCCGTGTCCCACTTCCAAATATCAAGGGCACAGGTGCTGATTGGCCCAGCTTGGGTTAGAAGAGAAACCTGATTGGTCTGGCTTGGGTAGAATATCTACTGATCAGCCAGTCAGGTGTGGCCAAGAGAGCAGCAGTAGGTAGGGTAAACCTGGTTGGGGAATGTGCATTCTCAGAGAAAGGGGTGTGTGGCTGAGGAGACACCTAAAGAACCATCTAGTTCAAGGAGTGAAGAAAGGACATTGCCATTGTGGGTTGCAATGTTGATACGGTAAAGATTAACACGTCCTTTGAAAGACCTCAAATACAGTGGAGTCACATAGGCATTACATTTAACTTATGCAAATTCAAATATTTGTATTCAACCAAAGTAGTTTTTTTCCCACACAATTTGGCTTCCAAACATGAGCCAGCTACTTAACTACTGCCTGACCAAGTGATCTTTTCTGGTGCTGGAGATTGCTGTTTTGGATTTTGGGGATATGGTACAGTATAAGTAATATGTTCTTTATGGAAAACTGCTGGGATTTTCAAGATTATTTTTAAGGTCAGGTGATGCTCACCCTTCTCACTGTGTAAGAAGTACCTTTAGTGGAAGATCGTGCAAATCATTTTTCCCATTTCCTTCTAGTTTTAATCAGTATAAAGAATGCATTTGGTTTTAAAATATCAAAATACTTTTATTGTGGCTTTTTAAAAATAAAAAATAAATGATATTCATGGCTTCTGGCTCTTCCTCCTGTTTTATTTGGTGGTCTCTGGCCGTACAAGAAAGGCAGGGAGAGAACAGATGGCTGGAGAGAAGGCAAAAATGAGGGTCTCTTCAAACACCACGGGAAAGGGGTGTGTCCACCTGGGCAGTGTGTGTTCTTTGATGACTGGGTACTTGGTCTGTCCTGATGGCCTGGGACTTGACCTACTGGGCTGTCTTGGTGCGGCAGAATGGGCAGCGTGAGATGGAGTTAGAAACCTGGGTTCCAGACCCAATTCTTGAATTTACTAGCTGTGTGACTTTAGACGGGCCATTTAACCTCTCTGGGCCTCAGCTTCCTCATTTGTAAAATGGGGAACATAATGCTATTTACCTCCCAGGGCTTGAGAGAGGATTAGACGAGAAGTGTTTTGAACACCGCAGAGCGCCATATAAACATGACTCACTGTTATGGAAGCGATAAAACTGGTTGCTGTTCACATTTATTATAATCAATTCAGATATAAATGCACTATACCACGGCCCCAACAGCCCTGAGGTTACCATTCTGTCCTGTGGCCCCAGTACACGCCCTGGGTTTTCTCAACTGCGGGCTTCTCAGAGCTCCTTGGAGGTGTGACATTTGGGTTTGTCACTACCCAAACACATAATTGCATCGACCAGGCCTAGGAGTCTGAATTTCAAACTTATTCTTCATATGCCTGCGTATGTTTACATTCATAATATCTGTGAAAAGAACCCCTCTCCTCACACACTCCAAAATACAGTATTGTGCAAAATACCAGTCTAGGAAGCAACACACTAGGGTAGCAACCTTTAATGTCCTAAAAAAGCATCTTAGTAGTTTGACGCAGAAGAGTTACACTGACTCATGGAGGATCACGCGAGGCCCAGCGGAACGACGTTTCTAGTTCCTTCCACCAGGTTTAGAAAACAGAAGGCTCTGGCTGGATTTGCTGGACATTTCTCTCTTCAGCATCTCCCTTCCTTGGTCCATCTTTGGGGTGCCTTTTCTGGCTCCAACCTACAACAAGCAAGAGCAACAAATGCCCAAACTCTATAATTGTAGGGAGATCCCCAAATATTTCTCAAATGGCATTTTTTTTTACTCAAAAAAAAATCTTTGTTGTAAAAAGTATTTATATACACACATAGACGTGAGCAAAACGAAGGTAAAATGATCCACCATTATCAAACTACCCACAGGTAACCTTATTCACATTTTGGTGTACACTCTTCCAGATACACAGATAACGTTTTCTTCTGACATTTGCATCTTTTTTTGAACCAGCAGTTTCTGATGATAGGCAATTTCATTGGGATGGACTTTCTCTCGAAAAGCTGTTACTGAACTGAATGCCTTATGTCTCTGATGTCTTAGGAGGGTAAAATGCAGCATACTCTAGGGGGTCTGTCTAACCCTTTTCTGAGCACTACTCCTGGATCCAGGCAGCCATGTGTATGACTCTGTCCCTGGTCATAGCTGATCGGGCACTTGGCACGGGCTGGGCTTTTAAGATGGTCACTCCCAGGATTTGGGTTATGGGTTCTAAGATGCTACTTGCTTCCTGGGCTTGTCCTTTGAACTGGGGGACCATGAGGTCATTCCTTCCTGTCACATGACTGGAGAGAGCAGAGATCAGGGGAGCCACACAGAGACACAGAGAGGAGATACGGCCTGTGTGTGCATGTGTGCATGCTTGTGTGTGTGTAAAAGAGATGATGCCTGAGATCTGATGGCTTACCAGTTCTATTTCGATGCCAGGCTCTCTTTCAGCTCCCAGTTTTTATGAGGCACTCACCCCTATATCCTTAAAAAAGCCCCCTCCCCACCTTTTTTTATTTTTTGCGGTACACAGGCCTCTCAGTGTTGTGGCCTCTCCCGTTGCGGAGCACAGGCTCCAGACGCGCAGGCTCAGCGGCCATGGCTCACAGGCCCAGCCGCTCCGTGGCATGTGGGATCTTCCCAGACCGGGGCACGAACCCGTGTCCCCTGCAGCAGCAGGCGGACTCTCAACCACTGCGCCACCAGGGAAGCCCCCTTCACCTTTAAGTAGCTTTTCAAAAATATGTTATAAACATGTTGCTTCATCCTTGCCTTTTTAGCCTGTTAATGTCTAATTTAAGTAAAGCAGGATGCAATCCCTAGCAAGTTATCTGTTTCTCCTTTCTTGGACCATGCAAATCAAAACAGTCTTCTTCTAAGGAGGGTAGTGAAAAGTTGTGCCAATTGTGTTCATACTTCAGCTATTCCAACATTCTTTAGTTTAGCTTAAGTGAGACATTCTCATCTTTGGGCTTTAATTATTCTGTTTAAAAATAAATTTTAAAAGATACTCTAAAGAGAAACTAAGAAAAAATACAACCAAATAAAAGATTTACCATAATGCAGGTACATAAATATGAACTAAAAATACTTTTAAATTAAAAATGAATCTTTTTTATTTTAAAAATTAATCTAATTAAAATTACAGATTAGGCTGGAGAGAATTGATCCATTGCTGAAGCTTAAAAAAAAACTAGCTATAAATGTTACTAGTTTTCTACACTGTTGTTACAAGACTTGACTGACATCCGTGATGTACTCTGTAATATTTTTGAAATGATGAAATGTGTGATCCAGAGACTTGAAATATTTCAATACTTGTGTATAGGAATTTTCTTCCATGAACTAGAAATGAAAAAAGTGAGAATGTTTCCTTGCTCAAATCACATTAAGTGGATTCCCTTATATTACTTGCATTCATTTTTAACATAGTCATAAATGGTTACATAAAATACAGGAATATTATCTGTTGAAGAAGTTGATGGTTTTTATAGTCAATGTATGTATTCAAATTATAAATGTTTCTGCATAATCTCTGACCCCAAAATACCATTCCATGCCACTCCAAGAATTCTTCCATCAAAAGTAAAGGCTCCAGTACATAAAGACATGAACCTCTATGTCCATTACCACATTTCTTGAAATCATAAAACTGTTTGGAACTTAATAAATGTTTATCAATGGGTTTTGACTGAATGAAATTATGGCTCACTCATAGTACACATTACTGGGCATCTACTAAAGGCAATATGGTAGTGATATATGCTAGATATCATTAATATAATAGAAACACAATGTACTAAAAGTGTTTTGCAACTAAAAATCACTATACATTGTATGGCTTTAAAAAGGAATGAAATGCTGCTATGTGCTATAACATGCATAAACTTTGAAAACATTATGTTAAGTGAAAGAAGCCAGACACAAAAGGACAACTATTGTATGATTCCACTTATATGAGGTAGTTAGAATAGGCAAATTATAAACCCAGAAGATAGAATAGAGTTAACCAGAGGCTAAGGGGAGGGGAGAAATAAGGGGTTATTGTTTAGTGCGTACAGTTTCTGTTTGGGATAATAAGAAAGGTCTTAAAATGGATAATGGTAATGGTTGCTCAACATTGTGAATGTACTTAATACCAATAAATGATACACTTAAAAATGGTTAAAATGGTAAATTTTACATTATGGGACATTTTACCAAAATATAAAGTAAAGTAAAAATTTACCTCCTACTAGGCATACTATGAAGTTTGCATAAAATTGCACTTATTTTAGGAGCTTATATGGTTATTATCATATTTGGGGACATGTAAAGAAAGCAACAGCTTAAGTAGTCCTCTTGAGTTCTTTCTCTCCATCTTTCCAACCCGGTGTTTTCCAGATTAATGGTTTTGTCACGCCTCTCTTTGAATACTAGCATCAGTAGGAATGCTAGCTAGTACTGGTTTCCTTAAGTATCAGCGAAAATTTTTAATGTATTTTTATGCTGGTAATTGTTTTAGAACCTGGGAGGGATGTCATTGTTTTCTTAACTTGGCAAAAGCAAATATATTACTGTAGACAGCATTACTAGAAAGAAATAGTAACTTTGAAGTAGACATATGTCCATCCTAAGAAAACTGAATATATTTCAAAGCAGACCACACCACTCAACTGCTGGCAATGTTCTTCCACATACTTGGCAGTATACTACTCGAAGTCTGAGAACTGTTTCTTTTTTGTAAAAATGATTTCGATTGGAAAACCCTGAATAAATCCTTTGGAGTGTGTAATGTTTAGAGCTCCTTCTGGGATTCCTTTTCCATGAATCAAGGTTCTTTGATTCACTATCCTCCTTGGCACTTGCTTCCTAGTCATCTCAGCAGCCTTTGTGCCAGTGCTAAGGAAGAGCTCCCATTTTAGGTCCTAAAGCAGGGAGAACAATAAAAGGAGAACCTCATTTCAAGTACCAGAAATGTCTGGGCTATAAAGGACACACATATTGTCAAAGTAAGCCCAGAGTGGGGTGACATCACCAAGGTCATTCCTGGCTCCGCGTTCCCCACAGGAGGAACAACTAACAATTATTTGGCAACAGGACACTATTTGAGAGAATCCTAGAACATGGAGGTGAGGCTGAAGCACCCCCGTGCACCACAGAGACCAAGACAGACTGCATTAGAAGGGTGAGAGAAGGAGCTACATGTTGACCACACTGCCCCTCCCCCAGGCCAGTGGAGCACCATGGGTGAGGTCTCCCGTGAACCTCTGGTTCCTCCAGTAGAAGAGAACTGGGGGACAGCAAGCACCACCACTAGCATTGGGGTTGCTTTGTGGGAGCCACTGCTCTAATCTGCTCCACTGGGATTGCAGGGGAATCTGCAGGGTTTGACCACTAAAAGTTGGACTGTGATGAAGGGGGAAGGGGCATGCAACAGCCAGCACATGGATTGTGACAGATGGAATTCATACCTGCAGTGCCCAAGTAGGGATCACAACGGGCATCTTTGCTTATCTACAGAGCCAGGTTGGCGGGGCACTACAACCAGGGAACTCAGGGTACAGATCCACCTGATACGCATCTGGCCCTTGAACCTGGTTTGACCATACCCAGGGAAAGAGCAGAGTCACAGCCCACCCACTGTGGACAGTGTCTTCTGGCCATCTGACCAAAAGGGCTGGCAATAAATCCTGGAAGCTATTTGGCCCAGTCGTGCTCCAGCCAAGAGGCAGGCAGCCAGAGCTCATCACTGGCTCTGGTACAAAGCAGAGCCAGTATCAAGTGTGGAGGGATCCGGTACCATGCACAGGCACGGAGATTAATTCATATCCAAGGCTGAGAGGAGCTCCCAGCTCCTCCCAACTGGGGAGCCTGTTTGAGAAATTAAGAGTAGCCTGGGGCGGCCCCTCCTCATCCCACCCAGGCAAAGGAACTGGGACTAGTCCCATCCCATCTGCTGTGGAGAGTGTCTTCCTGGCCCATCTGACTAGAAGGATTGGTGACAACTCCTAGAAACTGTGCGGCCCAGCAGTGCTCAAACCTAGAGAAGGGTATAGGCAGAGCTGATAGTCTGCAAAGCCAAGCCAGTGGCCTTGTTCAGCCACAGAACGTGGAGTATGGATCAGCTTGAGTTAAGACAACAAAGAGCTTTACTGGCTTTAGAGCTGCTTCTCCTGCTGCACCCAGGCAGGAAATCTAATTCATAGCCCTACTCATCACTGAATACAGCCTTCAGCATGTCCAACTGGGGAACCTAACCAGAGAACATGGGAAGATGTACAGCCCATTAAACAGCCCTAGATACAGTGGCACTTGAACAGACAACACAGCCTCCACCATCTGCAGGGCAAAACCAGTGCCCTCACCTGACCAGGGAATTAAGTGCACACTCTGGCCTGATTTGGGTTCCCAAACAATGAACTATACAGGCTCTGGGTCCTGTCCAGAGCCAGGTCCTATACAAGCTCTGATTCTCTGCCAGGAAACTAATTCATAGCCCCATGTACTACTACTACTGAATATAATACCCAGTAAAGTCTGGAGGAAGAGCCCAATTATTCACATATGCAGATACCAATGTAAGGAATCAAGGATCACAAAAATTAGGCAAATATGACACCACCAAAGGAAAGTAATAAAACTCCAATAACTGACCTTAAAAAAATGAAGATCTGGGCTTCCCTGGTGGCGCAGTGGTTGAGAGTCCGCCTGCCGATGCAGGGGACGCGGGTTCGCACCCTGGTCCAGGAGGATCCCACATGCCGCAGAGCGGGCTGGGCCCATGAGCCATGGCCGCTGAGCCTGCACGTCCGGAGCCTGTGCTCCGCAACGGGAGAGGCCACAACAGCGAGAGGCCCACACACTGCAAAAAAAAAAAAAAAAAAAAAGAATATCTATGAACTGGCAAAGAATTCAGAATAATACTCCTAAGGAAGTTTAGTGAACTACAAGAAAGCACAGACAGCTAAGTGAAATTAGGAAAACAATGCATGAACAAGACAAGAAGTTTGACAAGGAAATAGCAACATCAAAAAAACAGGAGCACTAGATTTTAAAAATACAATAACTGAACTGAAGAAGTCAATAGAAAGTTTCAAAGGTAGATTCGACCATGCAGAAGAAAGAATCAGCAAACTGGAGGATAGAACTTTAGAAATTACCCAGTGAAAGGAACAAAAAGGAAAAGAATAAAAAGAGTGAAGAAAGCCTATGGAAATTATGGGACACAATAAAGTAAACAATGTTCATGTTATGGGAATTCCAGAAAAAGAAAAGAGAGAGAGAAAGGGAAAAAAAGTATATTTAAAGCAATAATGGATGAAACCTTCCCAAACCTAGGATGAGAAATGGACATCCATATCCATGAAGCCCAAACAAGCCCAAACAGGTTGAACTCAAATAGGGCTACTCTGAGACACATTGCAATTAAATCATCAAAAGTCAAAAACAAAGAAAGAATTTTAAGACCAGCAAGAGAAAAGAGAGAAGTTACATACAAGGGAACCCTGGGATAATTGGATATTCACATGTAAAAGAATGAAATTGGACCAATATCTTATACCACTCACAAAACTAACTTGAATTGGATTAAAGACTCAAATGTAAGACCTGAAACTATGCAACTGCCAGAAGAAAACATAGGAATAAAGCTCATTACATGGGTTTGGTAATGACTTTTTGGATATGACACTGAAAACACAAACGATAAAATAAAAAATAAACAAATGGAACTACATCAAACTAAAAAGCTTCTGCACAGCAAACAAAAACAAAACCAAAAACAAATCAACAAACTGATTGAAAAGACAACCTATAGAATGGGAAAAACATATTTGTAAACCATATATCTGATAATGGTTAATATCCAAAATAAATTTAAAATTCATACAAATCAATAGCAAAAAAAAAAAAATTACCCAATTAAAAAAATGAGCAAAGGACCCGAATAGACATTCCTCCAAAGAAGACACACGAAAAGCCAACAGGTACATGAAAAGATGCTCAATACCACTAGTCATTAGGGAAATGCACATTAAAACCACATTGAGGGCTTCCCTGGTGGCGCAGTGGTTGGGAGTCCGCCTGCCGATGCAGGGGACACGGGTTCGTGCCCCGCTCTGGGAGGATCCCACGTGCCGCGGAGCGGCTGGGCCCGTGAGCCATGGCCGCTGAGCCTGCGCATCCGGAGCCTGTGCTCCGCAACGGGAGAGGCCACAGCAGTGAGAGGCCCGCGTACCGCAAAAAAAAAAAAAAAAAAAAAAAACCACATTGAGATATTACTTCACACCTGTTAGAACAGTCATCCTCAAAAATGTCAAAAGATAACAAATGCTCATGAGGATGTGGAGAAAAGGGAACTCTTGTGCTGTTGGTGGGATTGTAAATTGGTAAAGCCAGTATGGAAAACAGTATGGAGGATCCTCAAAAATTAACACTAGAACTACATATATCTAGCAACTCCACTTCTAGGAATATATCCAAAGAAAATGAAAACACTAACTCAAAAAGATATCTGCACCCCCATGTTCATAGCAGCATTATTTATAATAGCCAAGACATGGAAACAATCTAAGTGCCCATTGATGGACAAATGGGTAAAGAGGTTGTTTTATATATTTATAGGTATATACATATTATAGGTATACACACACACACACACTGAAATATTATTCATCTGTAAGAAAACAAAGAAATGCTACCAGTTGAGACAACAGAAATGGACCTTGAAGGCTTTATGCTAAGTTAAATAAGTCAGAGAAAGAAAGGCAAACACTATATGATCTCACTTATGTGTGGAATCTAGAAAAAAAGAAAACAATCATAGAAAAAGAGATCAGACCTGTGGTTACAGGAGACAGAGGGTCAGGGGAGGGGAAATTGGAGGAAGACGGTCAAAGGTACAAGCTTCCAATTGTAAGATAAATACATACTATGGACATAATGTACAACATGATGACTATAGCTAACACTGACGTGTGATATATAGAAAAATTGTTAAGAATAAATTCTAAGCATTCTCTTCACAGAAAAGTATTATTTGATCTCATTTATATAAATGTGTGTGTTCGTGTGAGAGAGAAGGACAGAATACAAAAATGCAAAAAGAAAAGTTGTAAAGTACGAAGCTGCTTAGGTTTATACCTCAACTATAACAGATAACAATTTGTTTAACTTTAATAGGTGCAAAAATAAATATTAAGCATAGAACAAGCAAAAAGAAAAACTGAGCCCAGCGTAGATGTCCTTAAAGCATTTGCAAAGGAGGGCTGTATTAGGTCCGCAAACACCTGCAATTACAGGCAAAATTCTGTGTGTGTGTGTTGTGTATGTACTTGGGGAGTGGATGCATAGCCTTTATTGAATTATTAAAGGGGATGTTAAGACCCAAAAGTTTAAAAAGCACTGGAAAGCCTGATCACAAAACCATTTTAAACTACTCTGATTATGTTTTATAGTTTTCCTTCACTCGTTAACACTTCAAAGAACAGCATGTGAATGTGGAAAGAATCTCTGCCATTTAGGTAAGATCTCTGAGTCTCAGCGTAAAATTAGCATATAGTAGAAGGATGAAATTATACACCATAGATGAAAGTACCTAGCAGAGCGCTTTAAGACTAGTACTTACTTATGCAAGACATCTTCCCCTGCTTACTTGTTTTCAGTAGAATGAAAGCATACTGAAAGCTGGTACAATGTCTTCTTTGAAGTTTTCTTTTGTAATGCTTACTATGCTTTTTGATACGGATGAGCCAATATCCACTTAAGGGCATGTAAGCTCACAATAACTTTTGTTGAATATAACTGTTTGAATGTACTTTCACTATATTATTATATAGGGATTTTAAACTAAAACGTACTTGCACACATTATTTAGAGCCTAACTTGGATATCAGAGTAGGTGGATATACACCCCTGGAAAATAATAGCTAATTTCTTCACTAACATCAAACTGCTGAACATCTACTTTGCATATACATAGCTAGGCACTGTATTATGAGTTGCAGGTAATACAAAGTTGTTAGTCAAAGACTCTGCTCTCTAGGGTTATTTTACAACAGCAAATCATGTTCAAACTAAAGGATAGACCAAAATAGAAAGTGCCATAGGAATTTAGACAAGGGAGAAACACATCTGAAATGAGAAGGAAGGTGGGTATGGGGAAGGGTTCATGGAAGAGGCAGTGTATGCTGTGAGCAAGGTTTCAACGTGTAGCAGGGTGAGTGAAAGGAACAAATGAAGACATATAGTCGTGATATCATGAGGCACAAACTAGAAATAAACAGCACTTGTTCTAGGCTGGTCATGAGGTAATTTAAGGGGATTACTGAGAAACTAGATAAAGAGATATCTCTTTATATATTACTTATTAATAATACTTTTGAACACAAGTATTTAATTTAAAAAAAAGAACAATATAGGGATAGGAGATTAGGAGGTACAAACTATTATTATAAAATGAGCTATAAGGATATATTGCATAGCACAGAAAATATAGCCAATATTTTATAATAACTATAAATGGAGTATAACCTTTAAACATTGTGAGTCACTATATTTTACACCTGTAACTTATATAATATTACACATCAACTCTACTTCAATTAAAAATGCTATTTTAGTGAATAAAACACTAAGCAGTAAAAATTTTAAAAAAGAACTTAGAAGAGAACTTAAAAATAAAGACATAAAGAGCAGGTTGAAACAGCGCAGAAATCTGGCAATTAAGAGGCCATTGATAACTTTCAAAATAGCACTTTTTCTACCCATTCTCAGTGGAGGCAAAGCCTTATTAATTCTACTATTTCTTTTTCTGTTTTTCAAAATCTCAGGATAAGTCTCTTTCAATTGTAGCTAATGGCAGTAATGCAGCACCAGAAAATGCCTTTTGTAAGGAGAGGCAACTTTGAATCCTAAATCGGTACTCAAGTCTTAAATTACTGATAACACCGACCACCCACCAGACTAAATTTTTTTTTTTTACGTGATTGGAAAGCAACAGATTGATTTCAATTCTATCTTGTCAAATCTACAAAAAAGTTCCCACAGTTCATTTAGCAACTAATAGCGTACATCCTTCTATTTGGTATTACTCCTCCTCCTTAACACCGGGCAATTAATTTTGCCTTTCTCTGGGAAACGTTTTTAACAAAGGAAATAGAGTCATAAATCAGTTTCAGATAGGAAATCATACAACTATTTCTACCTAGGGCTTTGAATTTAGAAACTTTCCTCAGAAATTGTTGAAATATAACAAAGTCCAAACTCAGAAATAACTTAAATTTAATTATCTTAGTTGCACTAAAATAACAAATTCTATTTTCTATCTTGTTTTCTTTCTTCCCCAGAAGGCTTCTCCAACCCTAATCCATAACTTAATGCATTCATCTCACCTATAAAATCACTGGCAGGTATGATGCCGGCTTTGGCGGCTCCAGTCCCCTAATCCTGACCCATTTCTTGCCAAAGAATTCAGTTTCTTCAGAAACCAAGTAACAGACATTTCAATTTCTAACCATCATTAGCATATTTTCATGTACTAATACTCAACATAAAAACACCTTTTAAAATTACAGAAATTTTTACTGTACTTAAGATCAATTGCACTAACCTGTATTTCATAAACCTTGGGCTACTTTCTTAAAAATGAATTATTATTTTAATGTTTTTCACTTATTATTCAGAATAATTATTCATATAATTAAATATTTTACAATTAGGTAAGAAAGGTGGAAAATAGTTTTGCTATTCTTGTTCTTTGTTCTCTCTTTTACTTGGTGTGCCTGAGTCAAAATTTTAGAATATTGAAAATTTAATATTTCAAACCCAAACCACATTTAAAGATAATAATAACAACCAGCCAAAACAATTTCGGTCCAGAGCTTTGCATGGTCTGGGGAACAGTTCTCTGAGTGGGCCATTTGGAGTGGGATTTGCCCACCTGCCTCCACTCCTTCTGCCTCATATACTGAAGATAGAGACAAAGAAACCAACTCAAGTCTTTCCAAAGTGTATTTATAAATAGAGAATTTGTAATCAGAAAAACAATAACGATATATAATAGAAGTAACATGATTTTTCAGAACCAGTATCTTGTTCTAAAGCAATATTTAAAAAAGAAGGTAAGGGGCTTCCCTGGTGGCGCAGTGGTTGAGAGTCCGTCTGCCGATGCAGGGGACACGGGTTCGTGCCCCAGTCCGGGGAAATCCCACATGCCGCGGAGCGACTGGGCCCGTGAGCCATGGCCGCTGAACCTGCGCGTCCGGAGCCTGTGCTCCGCAACGGGAGAGGCCACAACAGTGAGAGGCCCGTGTACCAAAAAAAAAAAAAAAAAAAGTAAGAAGTTTAGCTATAAACCCTGGCCCTCTTTTTTATTGATCTCCTATTTTAATTTCTTAAAATAAAATCCATGGCCTTTTGAGTCAAACTGTCTCTTTAATTTCAGATTTAAAGATAACAAATCTCTTTTTAAATGGAATATTGGCACACAGACACCACACAGTCTGGCTTATTACAACTGTTCTCTGTTGGTGAAGTGGCACATTTGCAATCCCCACCATAGCAATCTTCACCATTTCACAGAATATCATTCAATTGTACATCCCTAGGTGAGCAACAAGAATGGGTACTTGAGCTCAGGAGCAAAGCGTTTGTGGGGAAATCCTAGGTCAGAACCCCTAAAAGGGGAGACTAACTTGAGGATGCCCAAATAACCTGAGGTTTACCTTGGCCACCTCCCCTGGCTTTCTGACTGCCTGTGGGAAAAGTCTCTCTGGAAACTCTTTTGAGGTTATTGGGGGAATCCTAGGACAAACACACTGCTTGCTTTTGCAGGAGGACTTGCCCCATACCCTACCCAGCTAGGTGTCTCACAACCTAGCTGGACTAAAAAACCTTCAAGAAAAACGGGATAGACTGACATTTGCATTTCTACTTCCACCTATTCTTATGCACAAAATATGTAGGTAGAGCCCTCTTTCTCACACCCCAATAGATTCTGCTGTCCTTGAAACCCATCTGGTAGCTGCAGTGACTACAATGAAGGGAGTTATCGGAAACCATATTGGTACTGGGCTTAAAGGATTTTTCATGCCATGCATTTTGGGGAAGGACACAGATAACAGTCCAAACGTGGTATAAGGCAATGCCCTTTCTGGGTCCTTGAAAAATCAGTCACGGAACACAGGTGGTGGACAGGAGCTGACAAGAGCTGGTTTGTTAATGAGCACAGCATCCCCGGGGCGGGGGGGGATCAGTGAGATGATTGACAAGAGAAGATGGTAAATGAAGGGAGAAGTGGGGACAAGTGCTGCTCAACCCAAGCTGAACTCCAGGAGGTAAATTTCTCCTCTAATTTGAGATTCTTTCTAAAGGTTCAGTATTGAAGTGGATGTTTGACGTTGAAATGTGCAGACCCATTCTGATAACTGGAAAGGGAGGAGGCTGAGGAACGCAAAAGGAGAAGGAAGATTTCCGATTACTTCTCCAGGCTGCTGACAAGAACCTGCTGCTCGTAAACCACAAATTAACCAAGCGAAGGTTGAAGGTAGCAACGTAAAAGTGCAACTCAAATTATTTTACATTCGGAATCCTCTTCAATATCTAAGCGAGTGTAGCACAGCAATGGTTGATTATCTTAAGATTACAGAGGCTGACCGCCTTCTTTGTTTGCCCAGTAACACCGCTCCTCCAATAATCTCAAGCACTTGGCTGATTAACATTTCAATTTCAGTTGTTGCTCCTTTTCCCATTGCAGAAGGCGGCAGGGATATTCCCCTTCTTCCCTCTGTATTACAAACCCCATTACTAACCAAGCAGAAAGCACCGCGCAGTGTGGCCGAGGCTAATAATAGCCGGGCTGCTTACCTTCTCCGGAGGGATCGAATCAGCGCATGTCCCCGGCGCCGGCTGCCCCGGGGCCGCAGTGCCGCCGCGCCGGGTCTGTGTGTGGTCAGCTCGGCCGGCCCCCACCCCACCTGCCAGCTGCAGCAGCTGCTCCCTGCGCTGAGCTCCGGCCGCCGGAAGTCATCCCCCGCCCCTGGCCGGATCGCCACATTCCGCGCCAGCCGCGGGGGGAGAGGGGCCTCTCCCGGCTGCGGGCACCGGCTCCTGGGAACTGCGCTCAACGATCGCTACCCTTCCCGGTTGTAGGGTTATTTTCTAGGAATGCTTTTACAGAAGAAGCGTCGCCGGCTGGTGGACCGAGAGAGAAGAGCCAGAGTGACTTTCCCTGCAGAGCGCCTTTCCTCTGAGCGCTCCCCTGTCACTCCCGCGGCATGGACGGCTCCATTCCGCTGTGTGGGTTTTCCACCCTCTTCATCTTCCTTATCTGTATTGTTCATTTCGCTGAATTTGAGAGTGGGATTATCTCTTAAGATATCATTCAAACACTCCGAAAATATTTTAAATTGGCGACTAGTTTTTCTAAGCCCCTTGTAGCGAGCTCCACTTCCCCCCACACACACACACAGTTACTCGCACGTACACACCCAGCCAAACCACTCACAATTAGGAAAGCTGGGACCTCTCGCCCTCTTGCCTACGTAATGAAACAGGAAACTCCCAAAGGAGTGGGGAAGTAGGACCGGCTAGCGAAAGCACTCGAGGAAAGAGAGAGGGGTCGCCCCAAGATTTGGTTGCTGTTTAGTGGTGTCCTTAGTGGACAGATGTTCCCCCTCTAACCCCCTGGCCTCGCCCCAAGTGGAATGGCTGGTCTGGTGACAGCTGTAACATTTGAAAACGAAGAAGCTGAAGCCACATTAACAGATGGCTGCATCTCTTTCTTTCCCGAAGGATTGATCAGAATTGGCTTTAAGAATCATATTAGCATATACGTATATAATAAGCCCTTTCCTTCTCTCTTTAAATTGGCACCAGCTCTTAACAGGTTTCTCTCTCTCTCTCATCTTCCTCCCTCCCTCCTTCCCTCCGTCCCTCTCCTAAGCTGACCAGATCATCAGTTTCCGGATTTAAGGGGGAAAAAAGGCCAAGGATGTGCTCTCTTTACAGCTGAACCAGGGTTTATTTTCCCAGTGTTGGGCCATTCCCAAGTAGAGAGGCTCTTTGACACTAGGGTTCTCTGTGAGTGAACTTCTCACATTCAGCTTGCTTTTGGAATTGCCCATCACTAGGTCCAGGCCAGTTTTATCCTTGGATTTGTCCAGCAACCTAAACAGTATAATTGCACAAGGCCAAGGCAGTACTTTTACTCTAGGAAGCCTTCCCAACTCTCTGTTTAGCAGTTCCAAAATTAGGAGGTAGTGTAGCAAACAGTTTCAACAAGGCTCAGTAAGAATTCTTGACCCTAGAATGCGGGCTTTTTAAAAGCTGGAACAACCTAATTCATCTCTCTGTGTTTCACTTTCATAAAATTAGACCTCACCAAAGAGCAGGGGATTCTTAATATGTATCAAAGTGTATGTGGAATCTGGATGGGAATATTACATCTTTAATTTCACTAACCTCTAACTGCAATTTAGTATTTAACATGTCCTTTAAATCTAAATGCAGACAACAAACCACAATAATATTAGGAGTACCTGTGACTATATCCCCAGCAGATATCACAGACAATTTCCTAAGGCAGTTTTATAGATATCTCAAAGTATCACTACTCGGGCTTCCCTGGTGGCGCAGTGGTTGAGAGTCCGCCTGCCGATGCAGGGGACACGGGTTCGTGCCCCTATCCCGGAAGATCCCACATGCCGCGCAGCGGCTGGGCCCGCGAGCCATGGCCGCGGAGCCTGTGTGTCCGGAGCCTGTGCTCCGCAACGGGAGAGGCCACAGCAGTGAGAGGCCCGCGTACAGAAAAAAAAAAAAAAAAAAAAAAAAAAAAAGTATCACTACTCTGATGTCACAATCAAATCATCATTACCTTTTTTGTTTTATCTAATAGACTATATCTATTTTAGAATGGTTATAGATATACAGAAAAATTAAGGGGATAATACAGAGTTCTTATATATCTCATTCCCAATTTCCTCTATTATTGACACCGTACACTAGTGTGGTACCTTTTTTACAATTAATGAGCCAATATTAATACAATAATATTAACCAGAGTCTGTACTTTATTCAGATTCCCTTGGCTTTTGCCTAGTGTCCTTAATTCCATTTCAGGCTTCCATCCAGGACACCACATTACATTTAGTTATCAAGCCCCCTTAGGCTCCTCTGGGCTGTGGTAGTTTCTCAGGCTTTTCTTGTTTTTGATAAGCTTGACAGTTATTTATTTATTTATTTATTTATTTATTTATTTTTGGCTGTGTTGGGTGTTCGTTGCTGCGCGCGGGCTTTCTCTAGTTGCGGAGAGCGGGGGTTACTCTTCGTTGCAGTGCACCGGCCTCTGATTGAAGTGGCCTCTCTCGCTGTGGAGCACGGGCTGTAGGCGCCTGGGCCTCCGTAGTTGCAGCACATGGGCTCAGTAGTTGTGGCTCACGGGCTTAGTTGCTCCCTGACATGTGGGATCTTCCCAGGCCAGTGCTCGAACCCGTGTCCCCTGCATTGGCAGGTGGACTCTCAACCACTGCGCCACCAGGGAAGCCCCAACCTTGACGGTTTTGAGGAGCAGTGATCAAGTGTTTTGTAGCATACCTCACTAATGTAAACTGTCCAATGCTTTTCTCATGGTAAGACTGGGATTATGGTTTATTGGGAGGACAACCAGATAAAGTGCCTTTTTTATAACATCTTATCAAGGGTACATGCTATCAACGTGATTTGACTGTTGATGTTGACCTTGATAACCTGGCTGAGGTCGTGTCTCAGATTTCTCCACTGAAAAGTCACTCCTCCACCCCTTCCACACTACACTTGTTGGAAGGAAGTCACTATGTGAAGCACAAACCCAAAGAGTGGAGAGTTATGATCCACCTCCTTGAGGACAGAGTATGTACATAAAGTATTTGGAATTCTTCCACGCAGCGTTGTCTATTTCCCCCCAAATATTAATTTATTCAATTATTGATATTTATTTATATCAGTATAGACTCGTGGATATCTATTTTATCCTTTGGGTTATAATCCAATACTACTTTATTTTGTTGTTTGAATTGTTCCAGCTTTGGCCATTGGGAGCTTTTGCTTTTGGCGCCTGTGCTCCTTTGACATACTCCCTTTGGGGTGTGTGAGTTTGTGTGTGTCTGTGTATCTGTGTGTATATGTGTTTAGCATGCATGTTTGTGTGTGTGTTTAACACTTCCTGACTTTCTGGTACCACAAGGTGCTCCAGGCTCATTTTGTGTATTTCCTGCCCCAGTCCTAGAATCAGTCATTTCTCTGAGGAGCCCTGATTCCTTTTATTGGAGAGTCACCTGAAGGGGCCACTGTTCTTACTGCGGCCTCCACGTCCAAGGCCCAGCAGGTGTTCATTACATTCAGCTGGATATGAACGGGCCTTCTTGTTCTTGGGCCATCATGTCTTGAGCTGATATGGGCTCAGGTCCTTCTCATGGGTGTCGGTGTGGCCGAGAGCCGAGCTGTGAGCACATGGGAGCTGGGGCGGGGATTTGGGGCGGGCAGGGGTCACAGAGAGGGTCCAGGATGCCTTCAAGATGCCTTCCCCCTTCTGAGGCAGCCCCTACCCATGGAGGGCCCAGGAGCTTCCAAGGTGGTGGGTGCTGTTTGCGCGGCCCTGGTTGTCCTGGTGCGGGTGCATCTTGTTGCTAGGGGCTTGTTTAAAAAAGAAATTAACTTGAAAACACAGTGGCTGAGATACTCATTTATTCTTTATGATCACATGGGTGGCTGAGTGAAATTTTTATTTTGGAAGTTCACCAAATGAGTTTGGAGGTTCCTCAGACTTGGAAGTTCATCACTAGGAACCCTCAGTGGCATTTGAAGATGGGGCGGGGCAAGGAGGCATTGGTCCCTTCCTTCTCAAACTTGGAGTAACCATCTCCCTTGCCAAGCACTTGGCTAGGACAGGCCTAGGACCTGCTCAGTGGCAGTGCCTGGCCAGGAGCTGGAGGAAGCCTCAGTCGAGGGGCTTCATGAAACTTCTTTGCTCAGGGAACTCTTCCAGCTGAGCACCTGCATGTTTGTAAACTACTTTGGAACAGAGATCCCCTGCACTCCTTGTGTAGCGGGTGTAACTTTGAACAAGGTTAGCCCTGACTGGAGGTGCTATTATACTTAAGCTACAGAGAAGGGGATTTTAATCCTGGGGAGCCTTGCAGCGACTCAGAACCCTCACCTTGTTTAGGCCTCACTAGGCATGGCTCAACAGTGGTGAAGGTGCTTTGTTGCCACAGTGACTTGTAAATGTTGCTGTGGTGATGCTTCTGTGAGGTGATGCTATTGGTACAACCATAATGAATTTGGGATATATGTGCTGTGAGTCATAGGACCATGCTGCAGGGACCACGTGCACATCTTGCTTAGACTGGGAGACCAAGGGCACATGGCTTCCCACTTTTAGAAGGGCCAAAAGTAGCAATGATGGCAAAGCCTGATGGTTAGGATCCCCGTGTATCTATTTATCTCCCCATCTCCTTTGCCCTCAAGGGTCATCCTCCTGTGGGTCGTGGTTAGAACAGTCTTTGAGAAGCTCCAAGTGACACGGAGCCTCTACCCCATAGCTGGTGGCCATGGGTATCTTGGGCAGTCGGGGTGGGCGTCCTTCAGGGTTATTACTGGCCTGGGTAAGGTCACACTAGCGTAAGGTCTTGGGGGGCCTTAGCTGAGGGGAATTGAGATCTTTGCCCTAAAAGGCTCCGGGGTTGGGGGAAGGGTGGATGGACCTAGTTTGGGAAAAGAAACTTTCAAATTGGACATGGGGGTTCTTAAGGTAGCCCTTCCATTCCTCCATGGATCCCCTCCCACGGAGCTTTTAGGGAAGGCTGATTGGACCAGAGAAGTCCAATGGTGTAACCAGCAGGGCTCACCTCTTAAAATTTCCTACGTTTCAGGCCTGAGATTCAGGCTGGTCTGAAAGTCTTGGCATCTTTTGGTTAAAGGGATTTTTCCAGCCTTTCTCTGTGCTGAGCCCGGCCCGTGATTATGAAGCCCACCCTGGAGGGAGGCTAGCAATAACATTCCCACTTTACAAGTGAAGGGGGCCGAGTTGTAAAGCGGCGCCATTCCTGCCCGAGTGTTTAAGAGGGTCACAGAGCAGCCCGAGTGAGAGTTGCAGCACGCCGTCTTCACCGGGCCTGTGGTAGCCTGGGCTGCATCACCTGTAAGCACAGGCCAGGAGTTTGGGGTTTCTCCTGCTGCCATGACAGGAGACCCTAGCGGTTGGGGTGATTCCACCATTCCGGCAAGAGTAGATGGGGATCTCTCCCACCTTGGGATACCCTTGGAGAAAAGCTAAGTGTGTTCCACCATTGAGAACACAGGTCAGGCTAGCCCAGGCCAGGGTGAGGTTCATCCCCACAACTGGCTGCCATTAAATGCTGGGAATGCCCCCCAAGAGAGGCTGATCAGGGGACCAGCCGGCTGGCCAGAAGTGGGAGTGATACTTGAAGTGGTCTAGGGAGAGGAGGAGGAATGCGAGCAGCATGTGAGGGGTGTGTCCATGATTTCATCTAGAAAAACGGGCTGTGGGAGCTTAGCTCAGGTGTTAATGAAATACCAAACTCATACACCCACCCCCACCCCCGGCCGGTGATGGACACAGGGTCATCTTCGGGGAACTCTTTAACAGCACAGTGATCATTATGGAATTATTTGTGTGTTAGAAACAATGTGACTAGCAAAGCAGTTGAACTGTTTCTTTGGCTAGAGCAAAAGTGAGGAGTGATGTTAGGCTGGGGTGATTGGAGGAAAAGCCCCAAGTGGATGCTAGATTGAGCAGGGGGGCAGGAGCAACACAGGCGGAGCTGGGTGTGAGCAGTTCAGCCCTGCCCGCCACCCCCCCACCCCCCATGAAGGGGGTTGGAGTCTTGTCTTTGAAATGTCCTTAGATGCTTGTTGCCTGGGAAGAAAGGCGTGGAGACGTGCCAGGTGGGTGACTGGTGTCACTGTGGGCCTTCTTCCTAGACAGGAAATAGGAGCAGCCCCTCGATGGCAGTGAAATGCTTTTCCCCCCACGGGTGTGGAAAGAGGACAGACGGACTTGTAGCAATCTGGTTGAGTTCTTTGAAATTGCCCTTGACCCTTGTGTGTGCACCAGGAAGCCTTTCCTTTCCCTTTGCCAGGCTCCTCTTGCCTTGGTCTCCCCAGCTTCCCAGCCTCCCACCATTCTTTCCCTACCCTTTTTCTTCACCCTCGCCCCTGCTGACCCAAGTGAACATTGGTGCTATGTCTGTGTAGATGGCAGTTGGGGGCTATTTGGTCTCTTGATGACATCAGCCTTTTTTGTTGACTAGCAGCTGTTTCCATAGTCATTTGTAGCTCTGCCCTGATTGGTTGGATCTTACTGTGAGGTCACTCACCCCCCGTTGTAGCTCTGCCCTGATTGGTTGGATCTTACTGTGAGGTCACTCACCCCCCCTTTAAAAGTAAGCCACCTTGGAGAGTTAAGCAGTTAGGGAGTGATCTCACATGCCTATAGACGGATGGTGTAGATGCCTCACCTTGACCCTTGAAGGATGGATTGTGAGTGGGCTACGCGCCTCATTTTCTGCTTTCTTTGCTGGTTGTGTTCAGCTGTCCTTCCTTTGGGACGTCTTTCTGAGGGTTTTGTGCTTCCGGCGTGTGAGGCCCCTGGTCTCCAAAGGGGGGTGGTCTGTTGGTAGCAGATTGCCTTGGGCGTGGGGGTCCTGCCTGCTCCTGGTGACCTTTGTTCCCTCCTTTCCGGGTTGTCTCCCCTCCCCTAGGGGAGTGTTATGATGGAAGCAAACCTGACCGCTTTGAAGCCCCAGAAGACAGTGATCTTCCTGAGGACATGGACACGGAGCCCCCCAGAGAGTCCCCCGCCGACCAGGCGGCCCCGGACGCGTCACGCAGCCCCACCCTCCGGCTGAACAGAAAGCGCAAGGTGTCTGGCAATAGGAACCACACTGAGACCACTGTGCTCCCGGAGGACTCTCTGCTGAAAGCCAAGCGGAGACGGGTCTCCAAAGGTGAGCTCGGTTTGGCTTCGGGCCCGCAGGGCACCCTACGGAAGTCCTGGAGCGGAGCAGTGGAAAGTTCCAGTCCCACCCTGGATCCCTGGGGGGAGCCACTCACACCTCCCCACCCCCCACCCCCATCCCACCCCCCACCCCCCCAAAGCCAGGTGGCTGGAGCCCAAAGGTGGCCAAAGGCAAATAGACCCCCTCCCGAGACTTGGTGACAAGTTCCAGCCAACACAGTGACCACACCCCTCCCCTCCCCCACCCCTGTTAGTGATGTGTAAGACAGTTTGTTCCCCGCACCACCACCCCCGCCCCGGGGGGCTTCTTCATTAATTTGTAGTTATTTCTCCATTAGCTGACTGGCCTGAGAGGGAAATGACAAACAGTTCCTCTAACCACTTAGAAGAGCCACATTATAGTGAGCTGACCAACCTGAGGTGTGCATTGAATTAACAGGGCTCCATCCCAGAAAGCAGCGCCGCTTGCTGCACCTTAGAGAACGGCGGGAGCAGAGAGCAAACCTGGCCGGCAGGGCAGGAAGGAAGTGACCCAGGCGGTTCAGCCTGCGGTCACCCCCCAGGGCAATAGCATCTCCGAAGAGAAACCTGGCAGGAAAAGGGCAGAGGCCAAAAGCAACAGCAGCTGGTTGGAGGAGTCCCTTAAATGCAGTGACAATGAACAAGGTACGCACGGGGCGGGGGGCGCTCCTGGAGGGTGGATCACCCGCCCTCTGTGGGAAACGGCCCTGGAGGGGACCTGAGCGCCATCCAAGTTGACAAGAGTAGCGTGTGGCGAGCGGGGAGTTTTCTTCCTGAGGTCCTTTCAGCCTGCACACTTCCTTATGGAATGGACAGTGAGGCGGGAGCTCGACTTCCTGGGCTGCTCCTCATCACCCAGCCCGCGGCTGGGCAGGAAGGGAAGTCTTGGGTGACCCCGGGCGCTTGTCAGTGCCCTCATTCCAGCCTCAGGCTGTCCCCAGTCGCCCTGTCCCGAGCACCCAGGCCCCCCACGGGTGGGGACGGGAGCGCACGAAGGGCTGGCTTCTGCCCTCTCTTGCGGCCCTTTGAAGCGACTTGCCATTTGGCGTTTCGTGGGTTAGCCTATTTGCCGGTTGAATGTGGGATGATTAACATATTACCGCTTTGAAAACATAATTGGTATATCTTTAAAAACTGAAGCTGCTCCAACGATCAGTGCTAACAATGGGCTTTTCTTTCCTCACCGGCTACAACTGTGTAACGCCCGCTGCTTCTCCCCCTGACAGATGTGCTGTGCATGGACGAAGAAATGGATCGGCAGCCTTCGCCCCTGCCGCAGCAATACACCGACAACAGCGAGAAACCATCCGGGAAGCGACCGTGCAAAACCAAGCATTTGATCCCTCAGGAGCCCAGGCGGGGCTTGCCGCTGCCAGGGGACTCCTAGGTGGACAATGCGGATGGCAAGGTACCTCTTGCCCCTGGCTCTCCCCCGCCCCCCGGGCCCGTGCAGGCACATCCCGCCTGCCTGCTTCTCTGCTTCTGGGGACAAAGCTTTCCTTTTCCTGAACCCCTCCCCCCAAAACGTCCCTGCCCCTTCCTAGGGGACGTGTCTCCTGGGTGGTGGTGAAGTTTCCAGCGAGTAAAAATGCCACCCCTTCCTCGCGCCCCGCCTCCCCCAGACTGAGAGGAGGAAAAGTGCTTTCCTCCACTCAGGTTTGTAACTCAGGGAGGAGGCGAACCAGCCGGGTGGAGGAAGGACAGCCTGAAATGTGTGCGCTGCCTGGTTTCGTGATAGGTGACCGTCCGGAGATTTTGAAAGCGGCCTGAGCCCAGTTCCGGCTATGATCTTTCGCCGGCCAAGCAGGACCAGAAGCCCTTGGACCGTTTGCAGCAATTGTTACCAGCTTCCCAGGCCTCGCAGCTGACATGGTCAAGCTCCCCTCCAGAGACCACCCAGTCCCGCCCGATGCCACCGGAAGCGCGGAGACTTATTGTCAATATGAACGCGGGTGAGACCCTCCTACGGCAGGCCTCCCGGCTTGGCTACGAGGTGAGCATCCTTGTGGGTGCCCCGGATCAGGATCCGCTGGCTGCTGCTCCTTGGGTGGGGGACACACTGGCTGGGGATGGGGGGCGGGTCTCAGAGCCCAGCCCCCTCCACGTGGCGGGCTGGGCTGGGTGTTCCAGCAGGGTGTTTGCGTTGGCCCCGCTCACACTGCGGGCTCTTTGGTGGCTTGTTCAGTCGTGGTGTGAAAAGAAAGGCAGGCCTCTCTGATGTTCCGTTCCCGTTCAGGCAGGCAGGCTGCTTCGGCCAGTCTGGCTCACTTATCTCTGATATAAAATCTGACCTAACCCAGGGCTTGGCGACCAGGGGAATTTTAATGAGCCCTTTTGGATTCTGAATAGCAAGAAGGAGAGTAGGAGAGTAGTTATCAGCTCTACTAACTTGTGCTGTTTGGGGCAGAGTGATGCCCCTGTGGGGTAGCGGGTGGGCAGTGTCTGTGCAGAGTAGGGGTGGGAGTGGGGCAGACCTGAGCAGTCTCTTTCTGAGAGGGCACGGGAGCCGAGGGTTGATGGGCGGGGAGCAGGGGTTGAGCCTTGCACAAAACTCCCTGTCCACACTGCTGTATCCCAACCCAGCACGGCTGATGACAGTGATGGCCTCTATTGCTAGAGCAACATAGAAAGATAGCTGATATCTGCCTAAGCCCGTGTGATCTGTAGTAACTCCTTTCACCCTGTTAACATCTTCACTTGGGAGTAACGCGTACTAGCCCACTCTTGGATGAGGAAACTGAGCCTCAGAGGGGTTAGCTGATACCCGTACAGGTAGCAATCCAGCAGTGCTCCACAGCCCACCACGCTCCTCAGCAAGACTGGCTCACACTGGAATTGCCCTTTTGACAGTTCAAAACCTCTGTGAGACAGATGACTCTCTCTGCCCTGTGCAGTTCCCCCACCATACTTGTCAGTAGCAATTGTGATGTAATAGCCCACAGGGCAAAGGCATTTTTCTGTGCTGGCATCAGCCCTCTGGGAGTTGAATGGTGACAGTAAAATGCGGTGCAGCAGGCTGAGCGTGGAGGTGTGGCTGAGCACTGGGGTGGCAGGACCCAGGCTGGCCCGGAGCCCTGGCGCCCACACCCTCAGCCAGCTCTGTGCCCCTGTCCCCCGTCTCCCGTCGTGTCCCCCCACCCCGGTCCATAGTGCCGTGAGCCCTTGGAAGTGTGCCTGCCTTGGCCCTAAGGCATGACTGTGGGTGGGAAGTTGGAAGCACTAGGGCTATGCTTAGTTTGGGATGTTTTTTTGTTGTTGTTGTGGGTTGAATGTGCTGTTGTTTATATCTGCACGTCTCTTGGAGACCTCTCCATTAGCTAGAGAGCACTTTGTGGTAGTTAGCGCAGTTACTTGCAGGTGAAGTCCAAGGAGCACCCAGTTGGTTTCCCAAGAGCTGAGAGCGGGCGCCTAGGAGGACAGAGCAGTTGTTGCACATAGTGTTGAGCTACACCCCCCGTGGTTGAGAAAATAGTCTCCTTGCTTCCAGCAAACACTGGAGGTGGGGGGGGAGACCCCTAACCCCAACTTTTGGGTTAGGGTTGAGAAAGTAGACTCCCGCTTCCAGCAAATGCTGGAGATGGGGGGGCGGGGTGCTGCTGCACCCACCGTGGAGGGCGGGGCTCCGAGCCCCACCTGTGAACTTGGCATCATTTCCAGCAGTCTCCCTTTGGGACCAGAGACGTCAAAAGACCCTCGTTGGTCCTCTAAGACAGTTTCCATTTTGGTTTGGTGGCTCTGAGGCCTGGACCAAGGGGCACTTGATCCATCCTTTTTTAGGCTACCTGGCCTTTGATTGCACAGGAAGCCTTGGGAATGTTTACGGTCGGATTTGTTTTTTTCTTCAAATGTAAATTTCAATATGTAGATTCCACACATCACCAGTGTTGATGCTGAACATTGTGACAAGTAGATGAACGCTTTCAACTTTGAATCCAACTTTCTGGGATTTCTCTGGGCAGAATTTTAAATGTTGGGATGAAGGCCCAGTTGGGAGATGTGGCAGCTTCAACCTTTTCAAATTGAAGGACAGTTTGCTTAAGCAGATAAGGGTGTGGTTTGGGAGGGTTTTCCTGAAGTTTTGTCTTCAGCATTCTTGGTTATTTTCTTCTGCTTAGCCAAAGATACCATGTGCAGTATAAAGGCTGTCTGAGCTTTATGTCATGATAATCTGGTTCTGGAAGTTTAGAAACACACTCTGGCTTCAGATCCGCGTTAAATAGATCACTTGCGTGGCCAAAGACCTCAAACCTTTCCCTCCTGGGAAAAAGGCTTCTATTTCTTAGGCTAAAACGCTAGTGTGCAACCACATGCTTGTGCCTTTAGCGGTGATGGTTAAATTTTCTATGAATTGAATAAGTCATGTTTTTTAAAAAGTTAATGAGGCATTTAATTAACTCACAACGTCGGGCTTATGGCCTTTATGGTTACATTTTGCGGGTAATGGCATTCTGCTTATAGCTGCTGAACAGAGAGCTGTCCGACAAAAGCAGTTTGACTTTGCTCGGGAATGGCTGGGCTGCCCTTCAGACACTCCCGTTTATTTCTAGCGGAGAAAATAGACCAAGGAATGTGTTGCGTCGACAGACTCGCCCCGCTTCTTCACCTTTCAGTTAGAGAAAGTGTTGGTGGCGACGGTTGCCATCCATTTAGAGGCCATCACCCTCCTAGCTAGGAGAGTGTAGTTAGCCCACTTGACCCCCAACAGAGAAGGCCTGTGGGATGCTCGTCACAGCTGGATTGCATCCCTCTAACTGGGGCCCTCTTGGGCCTTTTGAATCTTCCCAGCTGACCAGGTACCAAAGACCTGAGTTATAGGTCTAGTACTTGATGTTAATTGAACTTGGGGTTTAATATCTCTGGGCCTCAGTTTCCAAGTGTTGAATGAGGATGGTACTACCTTCCTTTCCTGCTATCTCCTGGGTTACTGTGGGTGACAGAAGACGTCCTCATCTGGGGAAATGAGAAGCACTGTGTAAACAGTGGGATCAACGTGGTTGAGTTAGGACAGCCCGTGGCAAAAAGTCTGACCTGGCCATGGGGCTACTGCTGCCTTTGCTGCCATCTTCCAGGAGAAGAGAGTTGACTTACCCACCAGCTTGGACGGCCTTTCATTTCTAGGTACCCTTGAATCTGCCCTAGTAGTGATGAAGGTTTCCAGTTGAAGGCCATGATTGTCACAGCAAATAAACCCTGGGTTGAGTAAATTGATGTGTGCACAGCAGTTGGTGGCGTTCAGAACTGATCCCAGAGCCACGTGACAGGGCCTCTCCCTGGCTGGGGCACACAACTCATTAGCTTGCAGCCGTCCACTCAAGTCTGGCTAGTGAGGGCCTTCTAAAAGAGCAGCAGCTTCATGCGGTATCCTGGATACCAGGGCTCGGGGCAGGTGGCCTGGGAGCCCAGAGGATTGTGGGCTTTCTGGCAGGTTGGGATGTAAACGGAGAAACGCATTCGTGGGCGTGCCTTTTCTCTTCCTCCTCTTGTTTTGGAAGGGAGCTGCTGCAGTGACCTGAAGTAACAGGGCACCGATGGCCAGGTTTACCAGCATGCCCCATTAGGTTCACGTGGTAAGCAAATGGAACATTCTAGTTCGCTCCCAAGTGAGTGGTCACCTTTGATTGGCGTGTCCTCCAAAGGGCATAAAAGGTTTTACAGAATCCATCTCGCACTTATGGGCGGCTAGAATGATCCCCGTTTTAGGTTTAACAGATGAGTTACCTGAGAGATGTCACAAGGAGGCCTGTTCTGACCCCATCCCATCCCCCCTTACCCAGCAGACCATGTGTTGGGCCATATGCACGTTCTGCCTACTCCCAGCTCTCAGAACCTGACGGCTCTCTGCTGGGCACGACTTACCCAGTATAAACAGTATAACGTGTTTTCTGGTGGCAAATGCTTTCGATGTGTCTGAAAACTTTCTTAAGGTAATAAAACATTGAATAAATTCCTGCTCTGCTTACTGGGAGTGGTTCATATTAATATTTTAACAAGCCAAAGAAATAAGGTTAATAACAGTGATTCTAATGCACAGTGTTGACACAGAACATCTCCGGAGGTGGGGGTGAACGTTTTATTTGATTCTTGAAATGTGGAGGTTGCAGCCTGTGGTGTATCAGGTTCCTGTCATTAACTTGGGGCAGAATCAGTCTAAAATTTTCATATTTACTCGAGAGGGTGGAGGGAGGCAAAATAGAGGGTGGGGTTATTGGAGGCATTTTGTGTCATTCCTCGAGGATGGAGGGAGAGAGCTTCTCTTTAACTCCACTTAACATACAGACAAGAGCATCTGAGGCCCAGGTTCTTATTTGGGGTCTTAACAGGGGGCGCAAGGATGTAGCTGACCTGGGTGTCCCTGCTTCTCTAAGCTGGGGAATGTTCTCCGGCTGATTTAAGCTCTCTTTAAGTGTTGGTCATCCATACTTTTATCTAAACTTGTGTTATCGTCCACTGCCACTGACTGAACAGACCCATCAAGTGAGAATGGTCTGTGCTTGGCAATGTGTCATCTAAGATGTTAGCAGCCGTGACACCTCTGTACTGGTCACGTCGGCCCCTGGGCTGAGGGCTTTCATCGCTATCCGAATGCGTCCTCTCAGCAGCCCTGTGGAAGCTTGGAGAAGTTCAAGGGTAACTTGCCCATGGCCAGGCCACTGGTGCAGCAGAGCCTTAGACAACACTGTCTGCATCTCCAAGCCCTTCTCACACACTCTTGCCCACCACCAGGGTGCCTGCCGCCTGCCCGCGCCATGGTGGGCTTTTGGCCCCAAGGATGTATGCCTTTGAAAGTGGGCACCG
>NW_027671296.1:0-11000 GCF_964165515.1 Mesoplodon bidens | reverse complement strand
GACAGGCCCTGGAGAACAGGGAGCCTTGTTATGCTGATGGGCGGGATGTAAATTGCCGACTGCCTCACTGGAGGAGTGCATTGAGTTCCCTAAAACAAGTAACCAACAGAGCTACAGAGCCAAGGGCACTTCCAGTTTAGGGAATATACCTTGGGAAAACTGAAAATCAATAAGACAGAGCCACCCACAAATTTAGGGCTGCACTGCTTACAAGAACCTCAACTTGGTAACAACTTAAATATCCCAGGAAATATAAATATGGTTCAAAAAATTAGGGTACTTATGTACGATGGAATATCCCTCAGCCATGAAACCAATGTCATAAGACCAGGAGCAGCAAAGTGAGTGGATTCAGGTACGATGATTCTAAGTGAAGTCACACAGAAAAAGAAACTTATCATAAGATATCACTTATGAAGATCCAGTAAACATGGCTACACATGAACTGAGTTAAGAAAGAGAACAGAGTCTCACATTTAGAAAACACTGTTATAGCTGCTGAAGGGGGGAGGAGAGGAGGGGTGATGCATAAAAACAGAGTTTGATATAAGCAGAGGTACAATTTATATAACCAACTGTGGAATAGACAAGACCTACACCTTCCTCAGTGAAAGGGACTCAAAACCACATATTTCCGGCAGAGGAATAGATCTGACTACAAACAATCCTAAAACCTATGTATTGCTCTGTCTCCGTAAGGGAATTAAGTGTGTAGACTGGCATAAATATGGCAGCGAAAATGAGCTCAAACCCACTATAAAAAGGAGTTTCAACAACAAAACCAAAAAACAGGGAAATTCTTTACAATTCCTTCAGGGTCTCTAATGAAACCTGGAATGACCCTATCTACAATGACAGCTGGATGTGGCATAAGGCTGGACACTTGGGACTGAGAGGATTGGTGAGATTGGGTGAGCAAATGCAGACCCTTTAAAGCAAAAATGCATGGCCCCCATTCCATGGGTCCCAACTCTCCATGTTGAAGGGAATATTACTACAGCTATAACATGTACGGGAAACTAGAGAATGGAAACACTGTGAATACAAAAGGTTTCTAAAACTCAACGAGTAGTCCCTCTCCTGGTGCTCCGGTTTGACTTTCCAACTGCTTTACTATCAATCTCCCAACTTTGAGTGACAACTCCTTTAACCTCCTGGTTTGCACAGGTTGCCTATTTGGCAGAGGATGGAAGGGAAGAGGGAGAACTAATGAGAGAGTAGCTGTTAGGCATTTGGACGGGCACATGTCACTCTAATTTCCCGGCAGGAGGAAGTATTAACAAAAGTCTCAGAAACCCACCGGCAACCAGTATAGGTCCTGAACCAAAATTTTGGACTTGCGTACACCTCACAAAAAATGAGTTGAAAAATGGAGCTCAGGGGCACAGCACATCACAAACTGGCAGAGTAATAAAGGACAACTATCGGCCAAATATCTGTTGAGAGAAGGCAACGAGGCGGACTTGAAAGCGAGGCAGAATAGCAGGAAACAGATTTCAAGAGGTACGTTGGAATCGCCTTTAAAGCATAGGAAGAGTGGCACAACTTCGACAATGACGCACTTGGCCAAAAAGGGCATTAGCTTTTTCTCCTGAATATATTCAGGAGAAAACGCATACGCCCTTTTTGGCCAAGCAAGCAAGTGGCAATGCAAATCTGCACTACAAAGAAGTATCACTTCCCCCGGTCAAAAGGGACATCCACAAAATGTGTAAAAACCAGAAAGGCAAGACAGGCCCTGGAGAACAGGGAGCCTTGTTATGCTGATGGGCGGGATGTAAATTGCCAACTGTCTCACTGGAGGAGTGCATTGTGTTCCCTAAAACAAGAAAACAACAGAGCTACAGAGCCAAGTGCACTTCCAGTCTAGGGAATATACCTTGGGAAAACTGAAAATGAATAAGACAGAGCCACCCCCAAATTTAGGGCTGCACTGCTTACAAGAACCTCAACTTGGGTACACCTTAAATATCCCAGGAAATATAAAAATGGTTCAAAATCTGTGGTATTTATGTATGATGGAATATCCCTCAGCCATGAAATTAATGTCATAAGACCAGGAGCAGCAAAGTGAGTGTATTCAGGTACGATGATTCTAAGTGAAATAAGTCACACAGAAAAAGAAACTTATCATAAGATATCACTTATGAAGATCCTGTAAACATGGCTACACGTGAAGTGAGTTAAGAAAGAGAACAGACTCTCACATTTAGAAAACACTCTTATGCCTGCTGAAGGGGGGAGGAGAGGTGGGGTGCTGCATAAAACCAGAGTTTGATATAAGCACAAGTACCTTTTGTATAACCAACTGTGGAATAGACAAGACTTACACCTTTCTCAGTGAAAGGGACTCAAAACGCCATATTTCCCACAGAGGAATAGATCTGACTAGTAACAATCCTAAAACTTATGTATTGATATGTCTCCGTAAGGGAATCAAGTGTGTAGACTGGCATAAACATGGCAGCGAGTATCAGCACAAACCCACTATAAAAAGGAATTTCAAAAACAAAACCAAAAAACAGGGAAATTCTTTACAATTCCTTCAGGGTCTCTGATGAAACCTGGAATGACCCTATCTACAATGACAGCTGGATGTGGCATAAGGCTGGACAGTTGGGACTGAGAGGATTGGTGAGATTGGGTGAGCCAATACAGACCCTTTAAAGCAAAAATGCATGGCCCCCATTCAATGGGTCCCAAGTCTCCATGTTGAAGGGAATATTACTACAGCTATAACATGTACGGGAAACCTAGAGAATGGAAACACTGTGAATAAAAAAGGTTTCTAAAACTCAACGAATAGTCCCTCTCCTGGTGCTCCGGTTTGACTTTCCAACTGCTTTACTATCAATCTCCCAACTTTGAGAGACAACACCTTTAAGCTCCTGGTTCGCACAGGTTGCCAATTTGGCAGAGGATGGAAGGGAAGAGGGAGAACCAATGAGACAGTAGCTGTTAGATATTTGGACGGGCACATGTCACTCTAATTTCGCGGCAGGAAGAAGAATTAACCAGAGTCTCAGCCACCCACCGGGAACCAGTATAGGTTCTGAACCAAAATTTTGGACTTGCGTACAGCTCACAAAAAACGAGTTGAATAATTGAGCTCAGGGGAACAGCAATTCACAAACTGGCAGAGTAATAAAGAACAACTATCATCCAAAAATCTGTTGAGGGAAGGCAGCGAGGCGGACTTGAATGTGAGGCAGAATAGTAGGAAACAGATTTCAAGAGGTACGTTGGATTCACATTTAAGGCACAGGAAGAGGGGCACAACTTCGACAATGACGCACTTGGTCAAAAAGTTTGTATGCTTTTTCTCCTGAATATATTCAGGAGAAAACACATACGCCCTTTTTGGCCAAGCAAGCAAGCGGGCAATGCAAATCTGCACTACAAATAAGTATCACATCCCACTGGTCAAGAGGGACATCCACAAATGTGTAAAAACCAGAAAGGCAAGACCTGCCCTGGAGAACAGGGAGCCTTGTTATGCTGATGGGCGGGATGTAAATTGCCATCTGTCTCACTGGCGGAGTGCATTGTGTTCCCTAAAACAAGAAAACAACAGAGCTACAGAGCCAAGGGCACTTCCAGTCTAGGGAATATACCTTGGGAAAACTGAAAATCAATAAGACAGAGCCACCCACAAATTTAGGGCTGCACTGCTTACAAGAACCGCAACTTGGTAACAACTTAAATATCCCAGGAAATATAAATATGGTTCAAAAAATTAGGGTACTTATGTACGATGGAATATCCCTCAGCCATGTAACCAATGTCATAAGACCAGGAGCAGCAAAGTGAGTGGATTCAGGTACGATGATTCTAAGTGAAGTCACACAGAAAAAGAAACTTATCATAAGATATCACTTATGAAGATCCTGTAAACATGGCTACACATGAACTGAGTTAAGAAAGAGAACAGAGTCTCACATTTAGAAAACACTGTTATGCCTGCTGAAGGGGGGAGGAGAGGTGGGGTGATGCATAAAACCAGAGTTTGATATAAGCAGAGGTACAATTTATATAACCAACTGTGGAATAGACAAGACCTACACCTTCCTCAGTGAAAGGGACTCAAAACCACATATTTCCGGCAGAGGAATAGATCTGACTACAAACAATCCTAAAACCTATGTATTGCTCTGTCTCCGTAAGGGAATTAAGTGTGTAGACTGGCATAAATATGGCAGCGAAAATGAGCTCAAACCCACTATGAAAAGGAGTTTCAAAAACAAAACCAAAAAACAGGGAAATTCTTTACAATTCCTTCAGGGTCTCTAATGAAACCTGGAATGACCCTATCTACAATGACAGCTGGATGTGGCATAAGGCTGGACACTTGGGACTGAGAGGATTGGTGAGATTGGGTGAGCAAATGCAGACCCTTTAAAGCAAAAATGCATGGCCCCCATTCCATGGGTCCCAACTCTCCATGTTGAAGGGAATATTACTACAGCTATAACATGTACGGGAAACTAGAGAATGGAAACACTGTGAATACAAAAGGTTTCTAAAACTCAACGAGTAGTCCCTCTCCTGGTGCTCCGGTTTGACTTTCCAACTGCTTTACTATCAATCTCCCAACTTTGAGTGACAACTCCTTTAACCTCCTGGTTTGCACAGGTTGCCTATTTGGCAGAGGATGGAAGGGAAGAGGGAGAACTAATGAGAGAGTAGCTGTTAGGCATTTGGACGGGCACATGTCACTCTAATTTCCCGGCAGGAAGAAGTATTAACAAAAGTCTCAGAAACCCACCGGGAACCAGTATAGATCCTGAACCAAAATTTTGGACTTGCGTACAGCTCACAAAAAATGAGTTGAAAAATGGAGCTCAGGGGCACAGCACATCACAAACTGGCAGAGTAATAAAGGACAACTATCGGCCAAAAATCTGTTGAGAGAAGGCAACGAGGCGGACTTGAAAGCGAGGCAGAATAGCAGGAAACAGATTTCAAGAGGTACGTTGGAATCGCCTTTAAAGCATAGGAAGAGGGGCACAACTTCGACAATGACGCACTTGGCCAAAAAGGGCATTAGCGTTTTCTCCTGAATATATTCAGGAGAAAACGCATACGCCCTTTTTGGCCAAGCAAGCAAGTGGCAATGCAAATCTGCACTACAAAGAAGTATCACTTCCCCCGGTCAAAAGGGACATCCACAAAATGTGTAAAAACCAGAAAGGCAAGACAGGCCCTGGAGAACAGGGAGCCTTGTTATGCTGATGGGCGGGATGTAAATTGCCAACTGTCTCACTGGAGGAGTGCATTGTGTTCCCTAAAACAAGAAAACAACAGAGCTACAGAGCCAAGGGCACTTCCAGTCTAGGGAATATACCTTGGGAAAACTGAAAATCAATAAGACAGAGCAACCCCCAAATTTAGGGCTGCACTGCTTACAAGAACCTCAACTTGGGTACACCTTAAATATCCCAGGAAATATAAAAATGGTTCAAAAAACTGTGGTATTTATGTACGATGGAATATCCCTCTGCCATGAAATTAATGTCATAAGACCAGGAGCAGCAAAGTGAGTGTATTCAGGTACGATGATTCTAAGTGAAATAAGTCACACAGAAAAAGAAACTTATCATAAGATATCACTTATGAAGATCCTGTAAACATGGCTACACGTGAAGTGAGTTAAGAAAGAGAACAGACTCTCACATTTAGAAAACACTCTTATGCCTGCTGAAGGGGGGAGGAGAGGTGGGGTGCTGCATAAAACCAGAGTTTGATATAAGCACAAGTACCGTTTGTATAACCAACTGTGGAATAGACAAGACTTACACCTTTCTCAGTGAAAGGGACTCAAAACGCCATATTTCCCACAGAGGAATAGATCTGACTAGTAACAATCCTAAAACTTATGTATTGATATGTCTCCGTAAGGGAATCAAGTGTGTAGACTGGCATAAACATGGCAGCGAGAATCAGCACAAACCCACTATAAGAAGGAATTTCAAAAACAAAACCAAAAAACAGGGAAATTCTTTACAATTCCTTCAGGGTCTCTGATGAAACCTGGAATGACCCTATCTACAATGACAGCTGGATGTGGCATAAGGCTGGACACTTGGGACTGAGAGGATTGGTGAGATTGGGTGAGCAAATACAGACCCTTTAAAGCAAAAATGCATGGCCCCCATTCAATGGGTCCCAAGTCTCCATGTTGAAGGGAATATTACTACAGCTATAACATGTACGGGAAACCTAGAGAATGGAAACACTGTGAATAAAAAAGGTTTCTAAAACTCAACGAATAGTCCCTCTCCTGGTGCTCCGGTTTGACTTTCCAACTGCTTTACTATCAATCTCCCAACTTTGAGAGACAACACCTTTAAGCTCCTGGTTCGCACAGGTTGCCAATTTGGCAGAGGATGGAAGGGAAGAGGGAGAACCAATGAGACAGTAGCTGTTAGATATTTGGACGGGCACATGTCACTCTAATTTCGCGGCAGTAAGAAGAATTAACCAGAGTCTCAGCCACCCACCGGGAACCAGTATAGGTTCTGAACCAAAATTTTGGACTTGCGTACAGCTCACAAAAAACGAGTTGAATAATTGAGCTCAGGGGAACAGCAATTCACAAACTGGCAGAGTAATAAAGAACAACTATCATCCAAATATCTGTTGAGGGAAGGCAGCGAGGCGGACTTGAATGTGAGGCAGAATAGTAGGAAACAGATTTCAAGAGGTACGTTGGATTCACATTTAAGGCACAGGAAGAGGGGCACAACTTAGACAATGACGCACTTGGTCAAGAAGTTTGTATGCTTTTTCTCCTGAATATATTCAGGAGAAAACACATACGCCCTTTTTGGCCAAGCAAGCAAGCGGGCAATGCAAATCTGCACTACAAAGAAGTATCACATCCCACTGGGCAAGAGGGACATCCACAAATGTGTAAAAACCAGAAAGGCAAGACCTGCCCTGGAGAACAGGGAGCCCTGTTATGCTGATGGGCGGGATGTAAATTGCCATCTGTCTCACTGGCGGACTGCATTTTGTTCCCTAAAACAAGAAAACAACAGAGCTACAGAGCCAAGGGCACTTCCAGTCAAGGGAATATACCTTGGGAAAACTGAAAATCAATAAGACAGAGTCACCCCCAAATTTAGGGCTGCACTGCTTACAAGAACCTCAATTTGGGTATACCTTAAATATTCCAGGAAATATAAAAATGGTTCAAAAAACTGTGGTATTTATGTACGATGGAATATCCCTCAGCCATGAAATCAATGTCATAAGACCAGGAGCAGCAAAGTGAGTGGATTCAGGTACGATGATTCTAAGTGAAATAAGTCACACAGAAAAAGAAACTTATCATAAGATATCACTTATGAAGATCCTGTAAACATGGCTACACATGAACTGAGTTAAGAAAGAGAACAGAGTCACACATTTAGGAAACACTGTTATGCCTGCCGAAGGGGGGAGGAGAGGTGGGGTGATGCATAAAACCAGAGTTTGATATAAGCACAGGTACAATTTCTATAACCAACTGTGGATTAGACAACACCTACACCTTCCTCAGTGAAAGGGACTCAAAACCACATATTTCCCGCAGAGGAATAGATCTGACTATTAAGAATCTTAAAACCTATGTATTGATATGTCTCTCTAAGGGAATCAAGTGTGTCTGGACTGTCATAAACATGGCAGCGAGAATCAGCTCATACCCACTATAAAAAGGAATTTCAAAAACAAAACCAAAAAACAGGGAAATTCTTTACAATTCCTTCAGGGTCTCTGACGAAACCTGGAATGACCCTATCTACAATGACAGCTGGATGTGGCATAAGGCTGGACACTTGGGACTGAGAGGATTGGTGAAATTGGGTGAGCAAATGCAGACCCTTTAAAGCAAAAATGCATGGCCCCCATTCCATGGGTCCCAAGTCTCCATGTTGAAGGGAATATTACTACAGCTATAACATGTACGGGAAACCTAGAGAATGGACACACTGTGAATACAAAAGGTTTCTAAAACTCAACGAGTAGTCCCTCTCCTGGTGCTCCAGTTTGACTTTCCAACTGCTTTACTATCAATCTCCCAAATAGGAGAGACAGCCCCTTTAAACTTCTGGTTCACACAGGTTGCCAATTTGGCAGAGGATGGAAGGGAATAGGGAGAACCAATGAGACAGTAGCTGTTAGACATTTGAACGGGCACATGTCACTCTAATTTCCCGGCAGGAAGAAGAATTAACCAGAGTCTCAGCCACCCACCGGGAACCAGTATAGGTTCTGAACCAAAATTTTGGACTTGCGTACAGCTCACAAAAAACGAGTTGAATAATTGAGCTCAGGGGCACAGCAATTCACAAACTTACAGAGTAATAAAGAACAACTATCCTCCAAAAATCTGTTGAGGGAAGGCAGCGAGGTGGACTTGAATGCGAGGCAGAATAGTAGGAAACAAATTTCAAGAGGTACGTTGGATTCACCTTTAAAGCACTGAAAGAGGGGCACAACTTCGACAATGACGCACTTGGCCAAAAAGGTTGTATGCGTTTTCTCCTGAATATATTCAGGAGAAAATGCATATGCCCTTTTTGGCCAAGCAAGCAAGCGGGCAATGCAAATCTGCATTACAAAGAAGTATCACTTCCCACCGGTCAAAAGGGACATCCACAAAATGTGTAAAAACCAGAAAGGCAAGACAGGCCCTGGAGAACAGGGAGCCTTGTTATGCAGATGGGCGGGATGTAAATTTCCAACTGCCTCACAGGAGGAGTGCATTTCGTTCCCTAAAACAAGTAAACAACAGAGCTACAGAGCCAAGGGCACTTCCAGTCTAGGGAATATACCTTGGGAAAACTGAAAATCAATAAGACAAAGCCAACCCCAAATTTAGGGCTGCACTGCTTACAAGAACCTCAACTTGGGTACACCTTAAATATCCCAGTAAATATAAAAATGGTTCAAAAATTTTTGGTACTTATGTACAATGGAATATCCCACAGCCATGAAATCAATGTCATAAGACCAGGAGCAGCAAAGTGAGTGGATTCAGGTACGATGATTCTAAGTGAAATAAGTCACACAGAAAAAGAATCTGATCATAAGATATCACTTAGGAAGATTCTATACACATGGCTACACATGAACTGAGTTAGGAAAGAGAACAGAGTCTCACATTTAGAAAACACTCTTATGCCTGCTTAATGGGGAAAGAGAGGTGGGGTGATGCATAAAACCAGAGTTTGATATAAGCACAGGTACCGTTTCTAAAACCACCTGTGGAATAGAAAAGACCTACACCTTCCTCAGTGAAAGGGACTCAAAACCCCATATTTCCCGCAGAGGAATAGATCTGACTAGTAAGAATCTTAAAACCTATGTATTGATATGTCTCCGTAAGGGAATCAAGTGTGTCTAGACTGGCATAAACATGGCAGCGAGAATCAGCTCAAACCAACTATAAAAAGGAATTTCAAAAACAAAACCAAAAAACCGGGAATTTCTTTACAATTCCTTCAGGGTCTCTGATGAAACCTGCAATGACCCTATCTACAATGACAGCTGGATGTGGCATAAGGCAGGACACTTGGGACTGAGAGGATTGGTGCGATTGGGTGAGAAAATGCAGACTCTTTAAAGCAATAATGCATGGCCCCCATTCCATGGGTTCCAACTCTCCAGGTTGAAGGCAATATTACTACAGCTATAACATGTACAGGAAACCTAGAGAATGGACACACTGTGAATACAAAAGGTTTCTAAAACTCAACGTATAGTCCCTCTCCTGGGGCTCTTGTTTGACATTCCAACTGCTTTACTATCAATCTCCCAACTTGGAGAGACAGCCCCGTTAAGCTCCTGGTTCGCACAGGTTGCCAAATTTGCAGAGGATGGAAGGGAAGAGGGAGAACCAATGAGAGACTAGCTGTTAGGCATTTGGACGGTCACATGTCACTCTAATTTCCCGGCAGAAAGAAGAATTAACCAAAGTCACAGCCACCCACCAGGAACCTGTAGAGGTCTTGAACCTAAATTATGGACTTGCGTTCAGCTCACAAAAAACGAGTTGTAAAATGGAGCTCAGGGGCACAGTAATTCACAAACTGGCAGAGTAATAAAGGACAACTATCGTCCAAAAATCTGTTGAGGGAAGGCAAAGAGGCGGACTTGAAAGCGAGGCAGAATAGCAGGAAACAGATTTCAAGAGGTATGTAGGAATCGCCTTTAAAGCACAGGAAGAGGGGCACAAATTCGACAATGACTCACTTGGCCAAAAAGGGCGTATGCGTTTTCTCCTGAATATATTCAGGAGAAAACGCATACGGCCTTTTTGGCCAAGCAAGCAAGCGGGCAATGCAAATCTGCACTACAAAGAAGTATCACTTCCCACCGGTCAAAAGGGACATCCACAAAATGTGTAAAAACCAGAAAGGCAAGACAGGCCCTGGAGAACAGGGAGCCTTGTTATGCTGATGGGCGGGATGTAAATTGCCAACTGCCTCACTGGAGTAGTGCATTGAGTTCCCTAAGACAAGTAACCAACAGAGCTACAGAGCCAAGGGCCCTACCAGTCTAGGGAATATACCTTGGGTAAACTGAAAATGAATAAGACAGAGCCACCCCCAAATTTAGGGCTGCACTGCTTACAAGAACCTCAACTTGGGTACACCTTAAATATCCCAGGAAATATAAAAATGGTTTAAAAAATTGTGGTACTTATGTACGATGGAATATCCCTCAGCCATGAAATCAATATCATAAGACCAGGAGCAGCAAAGTGAGTGGATTCAGCAACGATGATTCTAAGTGAAATAAGTCACACAGAAAAAGAAACTTATCATAAGATATCACTTAGGAAGATCCTGAAAACATGGCTACACATGAACTGCGTTAGGAAAGAGAACAGAGTCTCACATTTAGAAAACACTCTTATGGCTGCTTAAGGGGGAAGGAGAGGTGGGGTGATGCATAAAACCAGAGTTTGGGGCTTCCCTGGTGGCGCAGTGGTTGAGAGTCCGCCTGCCGAT